>NC_060142.1:319074502-319376521 GCF_021461385.2 Schistocerca piceifrons | reverse complement strand
CAAAGAGAAAGATTTTTCAAAATTACTTTCATTCTTTTACAATGGACAGTTTCCAAGTTAAGAACGGCAAGGACTTCAGTTTACTTTCGAGGTTTAATTTTCTAAGGACCATTAATTGAAAGAAAACAGTGTTACTTTTGGATATAGGAAGAATAAATCTAACAGCCAGAGTCAACGCCGACGAAGGCGATTTTTCCGAGGATAGGGGCGATCGAAATGGGATTGATGGAGGCCCGGATTAAATACAAATAAATGGTTAGGTGGGTGCTCCCAACAAGCAAAATTCGGGCTGGAGTTGCGGTGATCACTGTGAAACACGATGCCGCATACTCATGACAGACGATGTTATGAGCTATTGGCATAGTGTGAAAGCTACCCCATTGTGGGTCTCCATTTCGTCGGCTGGTCGAACCGTGAAATATACACTCCTGGAAATGGAAAAAGAACAGATTGACACCGGTGTGTCAGACCCACCATACTTGCTCCGGACACTGCGAGAGGGCTGTACAAGCAATGATCACACGCACGGCACAGCGGACACATCAGGAACCGCGGTGTTGGCCGTCGAATGGCGCTAGCTGCGCAGCATTTGTGCACCGCCGCCGTCACTGTCAGCCAGTTTGCCGTGGCATACGGAGCTCCATCGCAGTCTTTAACATTGGTAGCATGCCGCGACAGCGTGGACGTGAACCGTATGTGCAGTTGACGGACTTTGAACGAGGGCGTATAGTGGGCATGCGGGAGGCCGGGTGGACGTACCGCCGAATTGCTAACACGTGGGGCGTGAGGTCTCCACAGTACATCGATGTTGTCGCCAGTGGTCGGCGGAAGGTGCACGTGCCCGTCGACCTGGGACCGGACCGCAGCGACGCACGGATGCACGCCAAGACCGTAGGATCCTACGCAGTGCCGTAGGGGACCGCACCGCCACTTCCCAGCAAATTAGTGACACTGTTGCTCCTGGGGTATCGGCGAGGACCATTCGCAACCGTCTCCATGAAGCTGGGCTACGGTCCCGCACACCGTTAGGCCGTCTTCCGCTCACGCCCCAACATCGTGCAGCCCACCTCCAGTGGTGTCGCGACAGGCGTGAATGGAGGGACGAATGGAGACGTGTCGTCTTCAGCGATGAGAGTCGCTTCTGCCTTGGTGCCAATGATGGTCGTATGCGTGTTTGGCGCCGTGCAGGTGAGCGCCACAATCAGGACTGCATACGACCGAGGCACACAGGGCCAACACCCGGCATCATGGTGTGGGGAGCGATCTCCTACACTGGCCGTACACCACTGGTGATCGTCGAGGGGACACTGAGTAGTGCACGGTACATCCAAACCGTCATCGAACCCATCGTTCTACCATTCCTAGACCGGCAAGGGAACTTGCTGTTCCAACAGGACAATGCACGTCCGCATGTATCCCGTGCCACCCAACGTGCTCTAGAAGGTGTAAGTCAACTACCCTGGCCAGCAAGATCTCCGGATCTGTCCCCCATTGAGCATGTTTGGGACTGGATGAAGCGTCGTCTCACGCGGTCTGCACGTCCAGCACGAACGCTGGTCCAACTGAGGCGCCAGGTGGAAATGGCATGGCAAGCCGTTCCACAGGACTACATCCAGCATCTCTACGATCGTCTCCATGGGAGAATAGCAGCCTGCATTGCTGCGGAAGGTGGATATACACTGTACTAGTGCCGACATTGTGCATGCTCTGTTGCCTGTGTCTATGTGCCTGTGGTTCTGTCAGTGTGATCATGTGATGTATCTGACCCCAGGAATGTGTCAATAAAGTTTCCCCTTCCTGGGACAATGAATTCACGGTGTTCTTATTTCAATTTCCAGGAGTGTACATGTTTGTGGGACATTTGGATGTGAAAGTAGCCCGATGTTGAACTGCACGGAAACGTGAGGGAAAGTAGACTCGTCGTCAAAGTTCCGATCGACCACCTCTGACCAGCACAATGGAGGACCGCAGTACTGTGCACCGAGAGCGCCGTATACCTTCACATCTGCGCCTGCCGCCAGAGAACAAGTAACGCACTACCTGCATCATTCTGTCTCCTTCCGCACCATTGGTAGGAGACTAGCAGCAGCCACACTAGGGAATTACCGTTCCATGTGTAGGCTGCCGTCAACACAACACAAGCGGCTACTTTTAAAGTAGTGCCGTAACCACGAAATGTGGACCACTAAAGACCGGCGTCGCACTGTATTCAGCGATCAATCGCTGTTCCGCACAAACCCGCTTTTAACATTCTTTCAGTGTTTTGGAGAGGCATAGCGGTGTTACTGATGGCGTCGTGATGTGGGGACCCATCACCCATCGTGTGTGACTTAAGGTCACGGCTAGTAGTGACTGAAGGAAGTTTGACGGTATGTCACGAACATCCTTCGTCTTCGTGTGTTACCTCTCACGTGGCAGTCTCGTGCTGCCATTTTTCACCAGGAAAGTGCTCGTCCACACACGTTACGTGTTGTTCTGAATTGTCTACGACTCTACGTGATGATGAGGTACTCACTTGCCCAACAAGATACCGAGATCTACCCTCATTAGGACATGTGTGGTACTATCTGGGACGTTAACTCTGTCCCGTTGCTACTTTCCAGGATATCAGTTAAAAGAGTTGTGGGCGAGCTTGCCTCAGGAGAGGATATAACGGTTTGACAAAACTTTTCCAACCGAATCAGTACACACAAACACAATGTGATCAGAAGTATCCGGACACCCAAAAAAACATACGTTTTTCGTATTAGGCGCATTGTGCTGCCGCCTACTGTCAGGTACTCCATATCAGCGACCTCAGTGGCCATTAGACATTGCGAGCAGAAAGGGGCGCTCCGCGGAACTCACGAAATTCGAACGTGGTCAGGTGATTGAGTGCCACTCCTAAAAATCCCTAGGTCCACTGTTTCCGATGTGATAGCGAAGTGGAAACGTAAAGGGACACGTACAGCATAAAAGCGTACAGGCCGACCTCGTCTGTCGACTGACAGACCGCCGACAGTTGAAGAGGTTCGTAATGTGTAATAGGCAGACATCTATCCAGACCATCACACAGGAATTCCAAACTGCATCAGGATCTACTGCAAGTACTACGACAGTTAGGTGGGAGGTGAGAAAACGGATTTCATGGTCGAGCGGCTGCTCATAAGCCACACATCAAGCCGGTAAATGCTGAACGACGCCTCGCTTGGTGCATAGAGCGTAAACATTGAACGACTGAACATTGAAAAACGTTGTGTGGAGTGACGAATCACGGTACACAATGTGGCGATTCGATGGCAGGGTACGGGTATGGCGAATGCCCAGTGAACGTCATCTGCCTGCGTGTGTAGTGCCAACAGTAAAATTCGGAGACGGTGGTGTTACGGTGTGGTCGAGTTTTTCATGGAGGGGGCTTGCACCCCTTGTTGTTTCGGTGGCACTATCACAGCACAGGCCTACATTGTTTTGAGCACCTTCTTGCTTCCCACCGTTGCATCTTTCAACACGATCGAGCACCTGTTCATAATGCACGGCCTGTGGCGGAGAGGTTACACGACAGTAACATCCCTGTAACGGACTGACCTGCACAGAGTCCTGACCTGAATCCTATAGCACACCTTTGGGACGTTTTGGAACGCCGACTTTATGTCAGGCCTCACAGTCCGACATCGATACTTCTCCTCAATGCAGCACTCCGTGAAGAATTGGCTGCCATTCCCCAAGAAAACTTCCAGCACCTGATTGAACATTTTCCTGCGAGAGTGGAAGCTGTCATCAAGGCTAAGGGTGAGTTAACACCAATTGAATTCCATTATACCGATGGAGGGCGTCACGAACTTGTAAGTCATTTTCAGTCAGGTGTCCGGATACTTTTGATCACATAGTGTACATGCGTCTAGAGGACAGGGGTATGGAGATAACTGGGTTGATACTACCAAGTTCTTTGTAAGTTTGACGTATTTTGTTATCACTCAGATTACGTCACATACCATCTCAATGCGTGACGTTTCATTTTGTTTCTTCCTCCTCATTCGGATACTTCACTTTTTTTTTTGTCAGACAGCATATATTAATTTTTAAAGTAATTATTATGAAACGAAACTTCCTAACAGATTAAAACTGTGCGATGGACTGAGACTCGAACTCGGAAGCTTTGCCTTTCGCGGGTAAGTGCTCTACCATCTGAGCTATCCAAGCACGACTCACGACCCGCCCTCACAGCCTTACTTCCGCTAGTATCTCGTCTCCTACCTTCCAAACTTCACAGAAGCTCTCCTGCGAAACTTGCAGAACTACTGGAAGAAAGGACATTGCGGAAGCATGGCTTTGCCGCAGCCTGGGGGATGTTTCCAGAATGAGATTTTCACTCTGCAGCAGAGCGTGCGCTGAGTTCTGCAAGTTTCGCAGGAGAGCTTCTGTGAAGTTTGGAAGGCAGGAGACGAGGTACTGGCCGAAGTAAGGCTGTGGCGGCGTGTCGGGAGTCGTGCTTGGATAGCTCAAATGCTAGAGCGAAAGGCAAAGGTTCCGAGTTCGAGTCTCGGTCCGGCACACAGTTTTAATCTGCTACGAAGTTCCATATCAGTGCACTCTCCGCTGCAGAGTGAAAATCTCATTCTGGCAATTATGAAATGTTTAAATAAATGTGACTCTTCCCTGCAAAATCCTAGGAAATGCCTCAAATACTAGGAGATGGCCTTACGGCATTCCTGCCTAATGCAAAAACTTCTGATGAATTTTGTCGGTGTCAAGATGAAGTCTATGAGAAAGGGACGTTTTCTTTTTGTTACGAATAACTGCGGCAGGTGTACTGGCACCAAAGATGGTGTGGAGCTGCGGCATTGGAATGACCTTGCAGATGGCTGTGACGGAAAAGAAGAAAAAAATTATCTTTAAGAAAAAAAAGCAAGATAGTTGTCCGCTGCAATAGCTATCACTTTACGAGGACGTAAACACCAGAGTGAGCCCACACAACTCGAAAGGAATTTCCGGTATGACTGCGAGTACACGCGTCATGTAAAGAAGAGGGAACTCAAGGATCGCCATTCTTCTGTCACTCTGATCACCATGACTTTTACGATAATAACACAAAACTTTTAAACAACGTAACTGTGCCCAGAACAACGATTCGGTTTACCAACAGCTGAAGGTCTGCAAATTGAAGTGAAAGAATCACGAAATAAATAATAACCATGTTATTTTATCCATGCTGGATCTTGCGAATTCCACAGCCATTGGCGATAGTTGGTGAATAACACAACAAGCCAAAAATACTTTTAGTGCTATAACCGGATTCGAGCTACCTCGTCTATCTTCAGATGGCTAACATTTTAAGTTACATAGATGTTTTCATCAACGGTATTTTGGCTGCTCCTACACTGCACAAGACTATTTGCATATTTAGTGCAAATTTATAAGTATATTTCGATAACAAAAACACGCTAAAGTACTTGCATTTATTTGAATGTAAAGTTGTACTCACTCACAATACTCCAGTAAAAGACGATTTGTTTTGTGGCACACTTCTTAATAGTCTTTACATCAGTGCTGAGCATCACATATGTGCTACACACTTGATGTGTTTGTTTACAATGCAAAGATTATTATCATTAGGCAAAGATACAAATATTTCGTTCATTTTCTACTTACCAGGAATGTAAGCATACCAAAGATGACGTGTGGGGCGTCCAAAAAGCAATATGTTAATAACAGAAAAATTTTTGCACACTAAAAGTAAACTTATTATGAAGACACAATAGGACAAGTTGTTTATATTTTCACCCACAGCGCCAAAACCACCAGCCTAGACCTTGAAAAATCTGGAATTTACAAGATTGTTTGTGACAACTGGCCCAACTTTTATCTTGTACTTTTCACAGGAATCCTAACAAACTGGACGCATAACCGTCACATCTCAGCGTAGAAAAAAATACGAAACACCTGTTGAAGATGCCAATATAAAATTGTATAAATATAAGCTATTATGACGACCATATCAAAGGTCTTGTAAGTGATAAAGATCGGTTTCGGAATGAGTTAAAGAACTTCCTGTTGGCAAACTCCTTCCACTCCATCGATGAATATCTCCACAAGGATTATAGCTCAGAACTCTATCTACAATAGAATTGTACAACATCCATGTATCTGAGAAAAGAAAAAAAAACCTTTGATTCTTTCCACATCCCAGAGACTCCTCCCCAAGGGATCCATGGAAAACGATAAATGTAATGTAACAAAATGTTGCTCTCATCCCAGTCTTCGGCGTCTTAATTTTATATTTCCTACAACTAACTTAGCCCATAAACTGTAATGATAATTAAATGTCTGTATACATAAACGTGTACGTGTAATATGTATCTCATTTATAGTACGCTATCAGTTGCTTTTAAAGTAGTTCGTCAAAATTTTCACTGAAACTTCCATTTCTAAAAAAGGATTTACTAAAAACAATTTATCTTAATGTCTTTTAATAACAAGTCTACCCTTAGAGTGCGTTTTCCACATCCAACAAATCACTTTTGCTCTGTTTACATGCTTGGTAAATAACAAATGAATAATATCTTTCTCAAAAGTAACTTAAAAGAACTTATGACTGACCACTTACCAAAATATCAGACTCAGATTAGGAAATTAATTAAAAATTCCAACTACCTTTTGCCAGATGCTGACGTTCAGTTTAGTTATAAACTCGCCACCTCCTAAACTAAGCTCTCAACCAAAGATTCATAAACCTCATTGTCCAGTACATCCCACTGTTAATTCAAGGAACAGTCCCGCATATTACATCTTTAAGAAGCTTAAAGCTTTCCGCAGAAACTTCAACAGATTTTAAGACAGATTTTCCAGCAGAAATGCCAAGCAGTTTATTAATGACGTAAGCGATATGCATATACCACAGTGTGCGGCGGCGCGGTTCTTTGCGTCCCATTACGAATGACCTGCACCTGCCTGTGAACATCGTCTCAGCAGATCATCAGTATGAAAGCCTAGTGAAACCTACTGTATTTCGACGTGAACCAGGCTGCAATTAAAGTCACTAATCTAAGCTTCGGGAGAAACACGAAATGAAAGGTTGGAAATTTTGTCCTCAATTAATATATTCTGAAACTTAGGTGAACAAGTATCACTGCCAAGCCCATGCCAGTCTTAACACAGTCACTCACAATACCTTTCACTCACGTTAGCAAGTTTATAGTGTTGCATTTCCCGAAAACGTAATAGCTACAACAATACTGATTGTTTTTGATTGATAATGCTCGCCAAATATTAAGTCTGTCGGTACCAAATGCACTCACAGTTTTTAGCCACCGACCTGCTCAATACGCCACGCGGAATTTATATCTTTTCTCTTCATAAAATTCACTTAAAAATTCCGAAATTTCTACACACACATCGTAATAATTATGCCGTCACTTTCCAACACTTTTGATGTATGAAACACTGGTGGATCCGGCAACTTATCGTTTCCATCGGAACTACTACTACACTTGTCCGATCTGTTTCATGGCTAGGCTTCGACTCCTCTCTAGAACACTCTAAGTCTTCTCTTCCAGCAGAGAAAGGCGCGCGAAGACTGTTGCTTTACCATTGGCCAGTTTACTCAACAGCCAATAGCAAAACAACACTCTCCCACGTCAGTCCGCGCTTTTCATCAATAACCAATCGCAAAATAGTATACCCAACGACTGCACTTTTTACCGACGTAATTATCTAATACGCTGAAGTTTTGCTTATGCATAAAGTTATTTACTATTGTTACTCATACCTGACTTAACTTTCCCTTTACCATAAACTTACTTTACAAATCTTCTCTACAAAAATCCCGCTACATAACTTGTTAAACAATTACCTTCATAATAACCTTAAACCACACTCACGCATCATTCATACTGCTAAAAGACATTTATAACATTTTACATACACAAAAAGACATAACACTTTATGAAAACACTAGAACACTTTATGAAAAACATTCTATTACCTTAGTGCACTCTAGTGGGCACAATCGAAACTAAAATCACAGTCCCCCTATCCAATATCGTCCTCTACCGGCTGATGTACAAACCTCGTGCGCGCCCAATCTCGCATCACCATCTGTCACCCTCCAGCTCTGAGACACATCTCCCACTTAACCGCCTCCAAGGCAGGATCGTTATACGGCGCTACGCCTCAAGTGCCTACCTAGAAATTGTGAACCTGTACACAAATATATCTGCCCATAAAATTATCGAAAGAATTAAGTGCAATTTAATAAAAAACACATTACAACGGAGAGATATGCAGACTCATAGAGATGTTAGAATTAATTCTAGCATATAACTATTTCTCTTTCAACAAGGAAATCTGTAAGCAGCCAAATGGACTAGCAGTGGGAAGCAGTCATGCAGGTCCTTTAACCGACATTTACATTGACGGCTTCGAAAATAAATTGTTTGGGGTCAATACCTATTTAAAAGAAAAACTGATTTATTACAGAAAGTATGTTGACGACACAATCATCTTCTTCAGTGGTGTAGCAAATTAAATAGAATCATTTGCAAATGCCATGATTAACATTCACCCCAATATCAGATTCACAGTTGAACATCAGACAGAAGAACTGAAACGTCCCCTTTGATACAGGACTGTGCTTAAACTGACACACAATATTTTGTTAGCGCAACGCAATCTGACTTTCAAAATTCCCTACAAAAGAATGGCCCAGACTAACATTAAACTATACGTTTCACAAATCACTTACCTCACAAAAATCTTCGCTGCTCAAGCTACTGCAATACAGCGAGCGCCACTACTGCCAGCTAAATAAAAGATTCAAACTACTGAAGGCACTAACTACTGATAGGGATAGTTAGCAAATGAAAGATATTAATAGAGAACAAACAATGTATTTACCTTGAAATCATCATATATAAATATAGCAGTTCATGACAAATTTCAAAACTCCGCCATTTCTCTCCCCACATCCACCACTGCTGGCGGCTCACCTCCAACTGCGCAACGCTACGCGCTGTTCACATCCAGCTGCCGCTGCCCAACACTGCAATGGCGACTATTACAACAATGCAAAGCAGCCACAGACTGCACACAGCACAGCCAGTGATTTTCATACAGAGGTGGCGTTACCAATAAAAAAAACCTAAACAGCCTACTTACAGAATGTATCAGTTATCTTTGTCTTGAATTTTTTTAATGAAAAGCACGCCTTTGAAATTCATAGAAACTCCATCACCACAGACGTAAATTACAAATAATTCTTCATGTCGCCCCTCACAGCACAAAATGAGTTATTTTAGAACCATGTTAAACTGTATACATAACATTTCCTTCAGTTAATCCGCCAGGGAGAAAGAAATCATTATCTAAACTGCAATTAAAAAATAATAGCTGTAAGCCATACACGATTGGCTGCCTATGCAATTAATTTTATTGCAGATAGTAAATCAGCTGCAGTAAATTCACAGCCAACAGCAGAAAAGGAACTATTTGACTGCAGTCCCTTCCTGGGCACAATCTAATACCAAGATGTCAGTGTTTCCCGAAGGAAGGAGTTCAAATAAGTTACCACACCAATAACAGTGTGCAACATAATATTGTCTACAGCATCAGATCAGCAGCATAGACCTTGAAAAAATCACGAATTTATAAGATTTTCTGTGACAGTGCCGTTCAGGTAAGTGGCGAGTTCCTTGACTTCAGAAAGGCCTTTCACACCGTCCCGCACTGTCGTTAGTGGGAAAATACACACTTGCTGAGTATCGGACCAGATTTGCGACTGGATTCAAGACTTCTTTGCAAACAGAATTCAACATATTTCTCTTAACGGAGCAACATCGCCAGTTGTAAAGGCAATTTCCGGATTATCTCAAGGGTGTGTGATAGAACCGTTGCTGTTAACGATATACACACATCAAAAAAAGTTTTGCATCTCTTCGGTTCCGAGAGTTCCGTAACCTGTACAGAAAATTGGAATAGAGGCCAACATAAACATCATTTCCGCCCTTTTTATTGCTCATGAAAACCACACATTGCATGTTATACCACGATACAGCGAGATCTTCAGAGGTGGTGGTCCAGATCGCTTTACACACCGCTACCTCTAGTACCCAGTAGCATGTCATCTTGCATTGATGCATAACTGTATTCGTCGTGGCATACTATCCACTAGTTCATCAAGGCACTGTTGGTCCAGATTGTTGTCGAGCGATGTCGTTATCCTGAAGAAAGTCATTCACAAGATGTGCACGATGGGGATGCGAATTGTCGTCCACGAAGACGAGTACCTTGCCAGTATGTTGCCGACATGGTTGCACTATCGGTCAGATGATGGCATTCACGTATCTTCTAGACGTTACGGCGCCTTCCATGACCACCAGCGGCGTACGTCGGCCCCACATAATGTCACCCCAAAACAACAGGGAACCTCCACCTTGCTGCACTCGCTGGGCAGTGTGTCTAAGGCGTTCAACCTGACCGGGTTGCCTCCAAGCACGTCTCCGACGATTGTCTGGTTGAAGGCATACGCGACACTCGTAGGTGAAGAGATCGTGATGCCAATCCTGGGCGGTCCATTCGGCATGTTGATGGTCCAGCATTGAAATCTGCAGCAATTTGCGGAAGGGTCGCACTTCTGTCACGTTGAACGATTATCTACAGTCGTCGTTGGTCCCGTTCTTGCAGGATATTTTTCCGGCTGCAACGATGTGGGAGATTTGATGTTTTACCGTATTCCTGATATTCACGGTACAGTCGTCAAATGGTCGTACGGGAAAATCCCCATTTCATCCCTACCTCAGCGATGCTGTGTATTGCTCGTGCAGTAACCGATCTAACAACTGCTCCAGACACTTGTCTTACATAGGCGTTGCCGACCGCAGCGCCTTATTCTGCCTGTTTACATATCTCTGTATTTGAATACGCATGCCTATACCAGTTTCTTTGTGCGCTTCAGTGTATGTTCTACTCCAATGTCAAAAAAAAAAAACCTAAAATATTTATCAAATATAATACAAGTACAAATATCGACACTCGTTATTGCCATTTAGTTATCGACATATCGGTGAAAATAATGTCAGCGACATACATCGATATTTCTTGGAAAAATATGGATATAACGATATTTTATCAACAGCCCCAATTCCTATTACAAGCCTACAGCCGGCTACCAGTCCCGTCCTTGTCAAAGTACACTTTTAAGTATGTAAATACCTGTATAAAAATGAATTATGTTTTTTTGTTGTTCTTAAATTATAATACCATGACATGACCAGGAACCGTAGAAGTGGTCTACGGATGAATTACTGCTGCTATTAAGCGCCTCCACTGGAGTTGCAGGTTTGAGTAACTACTGAGTGGGGGATCCGAACTTTGTACCAAAAACTCAACATATGTAGAACTGTATGGATGGCGTCGTGGAGGGCAAAAGTGTGTGTGAGCATTTTAATACAGAGTTTATTTTTGTTTGCTTCGTTAAATGTTTATAGGAAGATAAGGCGCTGTTCGTAGAGTAGGCGCGCGTTCTCCCGCCCACGGTTTTGCTCCGGATGAGATGTGCTCGGCAGCACGCCGATGCGTCACTCGACCCTGAACTTTACCAGAGGCACACGCAACTGCGTGTCTGTTTCCATCTGCCTCGCTGCCCGACACGCCCAGTGTACGACTTTTTTCTTCATCTCGCCGGCGTTAAGGAAACGTAATTTCTTCCGGGAGTCGTTATTTCCATTGTGCTGTCGCCGATCTTGCTGTTCCTTACTTCCATTTATGGGAGTTTCCTCATTATCTGTCGAGAGAATAAAGTGACTAAATGTATTTTTGTTAGTGTGTGCGTCTGTGTGTGTGTGTGTGTGTGTGTGTGTGTGTGAGAGAGAGAGAGAGAGAGAGAGAGAGAGAGATAGAGTATGAAAGAGAGAGAAATCTTAATGTTGCAGAGAAGGAGTCATTTCGGACTGATAGTATGCAATTTCGTTCCAGCTAGTACAAGCCCGATAGTAACTCAAAAGCCGTTAACAGTTCACAATGGGACACTCTATTTTTCTTTGGGTGCTGGGGACGAGTCGGAGGAAGACAATAAAAAGTGTGTGTACAATGACTGTGAGGGATGCCCCTAAAGTGGACTGTTCTTTATTGTTATTAAAGATGAGTATAGAATTAAAAGACGGAGAGTTGTTACACACTGCGCTATGGAAACATGTCCATAGAAATAGCTGATGCATACGCAACATACAGCATTGTATGTTGTCACTCAAATAGCATTCATACCACTTTTTGCAAACTGCAGAACAGTTATTCAATATTTGAGAAAACAAATGTAATAAATAATTAGTTCTGCTGCAAAACACAGTAGCGGTAACCCAATAATTTTTCAGCTAGAAAACAAACCAATTGCACAATTCCTTAAAAGTCGTCCGATATTAAAATCTTTGTGTGACTGTGAAAGATGGAGGGAAGTGTGCCACTATCCACCAAAGCGTTAATACTGCTGCAAATGCTCTGGAAAGAGAGTTGTGATAGACCTTAACCGGACTCTATTCGACCGAAATAAAATTCAAGATAATGTTACATGGATCTATAATTTAACAAATATTACTTAGATTTTTCGGCCTTAAGGGTATTTAAATCTTATGACACTACTATTAAAGAAAGCAAAATTTTCTAAATTGGAATGATGAGAGAAGAGACCCTTGGCTACAACACAAAATGTCACACCACACTGGTAAATTGTAGCCACACTGTGGTAGTGAAGAAGTAATTTTTCTCTGAGAATCATTAAATTGTGAGTTAACTGAAATGTATGTGAATTGATCAACTAGCTGAATTTCAATACTGTATAGGTATGAACACACTAGATTAACAATTTCAAATAATTTTCGTAATAATTAATGAAGGCAACTTCATTTTATTACCGCTTTGCACTTACTCTATTCAGTAATAATCCTATAAGTCTGCTTGGGATTGAGGTGTGACGGATGTAACTCAAGTGTAAGAGCAAATGTGTCTTTAATTACAGATTCATTTACTATGAGCTCTATTAGTGTTGCAAAATTCACCATTGCTAATCATAGGTGTGCCACATGTTTATCGTAAACTAGCATGTGTTTCTCTTTGTATGCATTTGGTGACCAGTTGATGTTGAATTAATTTTTAACAGTTTTTGAGAGAAATAATAACTACGTTAGACTGTTTTCACTTGTGTATTAATTACAAAAGTGGTCGAGTGGGAATTAGTCGACCACTCTTCGTTAGTCAAATTATCAGATTACACGTCTACATTAGCGGTACGATACAAATTTGTTCCGTAAATTTTGTTACGATTACGTGAGTTTAATGCGAACGGAATATTTATGATTTACAGCGGTAACAAGCCACAATTTGGCTTTGATTCACTGTACTGAAAAAACACCGTTATCGTTGTTCCGGTTTACGCATTCATCGTTAGACGGGTTACGTGCTCTGTTCTTAAGTACATTGTACGTAGGTTTACACAAGAACTGCCGTGAAGTGAGAGCCTGAAACGTTAATGTACATTGTGTTTCTATAACTTGTAAGTCCGATGTTGCTCCTCATGTTTCCATAGACTTCCACATTGGTCTTCATTACTTCAGGCACACCCTGTCTTTTGACTCACTTGCTATGATATAAGTGAGCCAAAAAAAAACTTGGTGCGCCTAGACAACTTGTGTTGTTGCCGTCTGTTTATCTCTCCTCCGTGACATTCTGGTATCGTCTGCGGTTTGGGTGATGTCATTAGCACCGCTGATTCACGCGCATTACTAAACTCAGAATTGCTTTGTCTGTGCATTTACTTCCATCGGGAAACTTATTCATTTTTTGAAGTAAGAGAACAATTTCAGTTTGCAGAGAAATAATACCAATGGATGCTTCATACTAATAAGTAAATAAAATTTGGACAAAAAAGGGATTAGAACATTCATTTCCTGCTTTTCACGAGCAGTCGCTCGTTAAACAAATGCTAATGCAAAATTATACCATTATCAAGATATCCTTCAAATTTTTACGTTAAGCAAGTATTTAAAAAATAACATAGAAAATACGTCAAACTTCTGGTATTTATGTGCATGTACATACATTGATTTTACCTTCTTCTTGCTGAACATTTTCTCTGTGCTACATTGTTTGAAGTAGGTTTAGACGAAAATTAGAGAAATTAATTTGCAGAATTTGAACAATTGCCGCAGAACATATGTTAATCTAAAGTAACTCTTTCTTGTATATTACATGAAACTGAAAATGCGATAATTATGTTAATGATGTGAATGATTTGTTCAAACTTTTATAAATGAAGCTGAATTGTCCACTGCACAGATAATAAAACCAAGACATGAAATACAACACACGTTATTTTCTTCATTTTAAAAAAAAAGGTTCAATGTTACACCAAAGCAATATGCTTTTTAAGCCAAATTTTCTTTTACTTTTTTATTTTTTTATTAATTTTTATTAATTTATTTTTTGTAGTTTCAGTACATTTTCCCACATGTCTTGTTGCACTAGGTGATTGTGTTACTGGTTTGAATGCGAACTCTACCTCATCATCATTCTTACTTCTTAACCTCTCTCGAAGACGATTCTGCACTGACTGTCCATATCTATCTCCTATATGAGGTTTGAGAGCAATGAAAAAAACTCATAATTCCTGTTGAACAGTTCCCTTGGGTATGGAGAGAAAAATGTCACATGGCCGGCAACCCATGCACAGTCATTAGGTCTACAGGCCTTGGAAAATTTTCAGTCTGGCCACAAAACTTGGTCCATATTTATCGTATTTATGGTAGTTCTCGCTCAGTTCCAAATTGTAACCTTTTTTTGCTCAGATGTAATATTATACCACACTCTCCGCAACATTACACACTTCAACAAAGCTAAGGGGCGAGTGTAATTTTATATTTCTTAGAAAGTATTTAGTACGTTTGGAAACGATGTAGAGCAGAATAGCTCTAATGAGGATATTAGATTGTTTTTCTGTGATTTACTTTCTACTACAAAGGGTTCTGCCACGGCGTGTAGAGGAACAACTTTACTGGTGCAACGAATTCAGTGGAGAACTGTGCCTTAATTCGTACAAAAACCACGAATTGTGGGTTCTAGTGTCCGTGTGGTCGAAATTTTCAATTGCCACGACGTATTTGTTACCTGGCGTGTTCAGCACATCTGAACGGATTGTGCCAATATTGTTTCATTCCACAGTACCTTTACTGATTTCATGCCTATAGATCGATTACTTTTATTTCAGTGCATTAATTCATTTCATGTCGGGTCTGGTGGTCTAGTGGTAATGCGCGTGTCTGGAAGCAGGGAGATCGCGGGGTGGATTCATTATACGTGGACTGATGTTTAAGCATGTGGTAAAGCTTTCATCAACCTGAAGTATGATTTGAACAACACAGTGTTTTACTAGCTGTTGACATTTACTACCGGAGATGGTAAGCCTTTGTATTTCACCGACCTAAACCCACTTGCTCAGGCAGTTACAAGGAGACTTACCAGTTTAACGTGGAATCCGAACCCCGGTGAAACTCGACATTATTCACATTAACAAACACTGACGGAGGTGAAAGAAATGGTAAATGATTTTGTCATAAAATTTGTATGAGCATCACAATAAGTGTGGTTTTCGCATACACCACACGATACATGTGGATCAAGGGCCAAGATGAAGTTATACAGTGCGAGATACTGGAACCTGTCTTTCGTTAGAGGTCACAGACTTTCAATATGAACAGGTCATTTGATAGAACAGCTGCAGCAACTCAATGTTAGAGCCCGAAGTGGTGTCTAGTAAATAGGTGAACTTTTTTTATATCATTTTGAGGAGGAAATATAATGTATCCTCTGCATCCCGAAAAACGAACATTTCCCCTACATAACTTGACTGACCAGTTGATAGTTGACAAGTTCGAGGTCGCTAACGTACGCAAACACTGAGGCACTCAGCCCCTAGTTTCGAGTACAGGTGATTGGAGATATTTTCGTCAACAGTACGTGGGAAGCAAGGGGCAACAGATGTGCTCGTGTACCGCTGCTGACATCAACCTGTGTTCTTATGTGCCTCAGGAGGCTTCCTCGAGACAAAGAAGGCGATTCTTATTGAGTTTTCCTAGAACAAATGATGAAATTTTCCGCTACAAATATTCAACGTGAGGAGCAAATGCTGTTCAGTTGCCGTTAATAGAGAAAAAAATTTACTTTGTAAATCCCACAGTTCTTTTATTAATTTTTTCCGGACATAGAGCTTTGAAGGTGCCTCGGCGATGTCTAGTATGTAATTGGCGTCCTTGGAATTCCGCTTTAAACGACCGGTATCCCCATACGCCTCATGTCAGTTTGATCAGTGTCACAGGAACCACGATAGTATTTACATAATCTTTCGAACTGATCACCACTTTCCTTTTCATCCGTCTTTAGAAAAGTGTGGCGCTGATAATAAATAGTCGTAAACATCGGAGAGTTGATTCTATCTTAATGGAGATAACATTTATGTATTTTACTCTGTTCCTGAAATCTTCTCCCATTGCGCTTAGTATAATGTAATCAAGAAATTCAGACAGTACATGTGGGCTGATTATTGGGTATCGATTCTGTCGATCAAAACCGATTTATTACATCTTCTGGGTGTGACACACCGTTTTTCTTTCTAAATTTACGCAGGTAAACATGAAACACCTAAAATGAATATCTAAGGAAATAATTCTATTTTTTACGAAAACAATATCAAGCGAAATGCAGGTCTTTATCCATCAGAGTGTTCATAACTATGTTTAAACTCTATTTTGAGGTGTAAGTAATCACTAAATTCCTTTTAAAATAATAGTTATCGAAATAACGTCTTGATTAATTGAAAACTGTCCCGCCAGAAAGTGTACTACAGTGTAACAGCATTTTATAAATTTTATAAGTTCGCTTTACGAGCTTGTTCACTAAAAACGGAATTCGTATTAAACACTGTAAACTAGGCATATTAATGATAAAATAGACTTATTAATGATTTTATACAAATGCTATCGGGAAAACTGGAGCACGTAGAACAACTTCTCACGCAACCAAATTCAGAGGATGTGTAGGAACGGGTACCATCAACAAATGATTAAGAAAGCAGAGAGATCGTGTACGTGTAGACACAGCTGCTGCCTCTCTTCTGTGACTACAAGGAGGGAAAATTAGGTTATAATAACTGGTCGATGACCAGACCATCACAGACGGAGCACAAGCTGGGACTGGGAAAGGACTGGAGGAATTCAGTCATATTCTTTTCAAAGGAACTACTTCGGTATTTGCCTCTAGGCAATGAATGAGCGTATGGCATTATTGGCCGTACAACCTCAGGAACTAGAGGCAGCGACGCTAACCACGAAAGTAAGAGCCGTGGACTGTGTTAACTGTTTTATGAAAATCCAAATCCGAGTGACCGAAAGTGCTGGGCCACCTCCTTCGGCTAACTTGTCGGATTCTGGCACGAAAGCCAGGTACCTAGTTTTTATTTTTCGCTAAAAATTAACGCAGGGTACCCACTGCATGAGATTTATTCCGTCCTGCAGCTACGTACGGTGCCGTAGTGACCAGCGATAAAACCAAATACTTTCCATGACCAGTTCTTCACTTCTTAAAAGCAAAAAATAAAAAAAAGTGCGTACTTGGTGGCAGAAATCCCCAACTGTGTAAATGTTATTTTTAGAATCACGATTCAAAAGTCGAGACGGAAGCCCTTAGAGCTGTTAATGTAGTGTTGTATCTTTAGATGTGCTTGGCTGACCATGTCTTACAAAATCTATATTTAACAACAGTTTATTTGTCATTATGATTGTGTTCATAGACAATAACTAGTTTTGATTTATAAAAACAATTAAAAATAACCTATGATTGACGCAATCAGTCACAACTGTTTTTAAATATTTTATTTTAGTGCCATAACCGGTTTCTGACTACCATCCCGACCATCAGAAGGCTAATATTTTTCATTGCGCAGATGTTTTGCTCAACAGAATGTAGTCTGTTCCACACTGCACAAGAATATTTGAGTATCTACTGCAGCTTTTTAATTGTTTTCATTAATAAAAATACACTAAAGTGCTTGCATTTCTTTATATATGGTTCAAAATAGTTGTGTGCACTTAGATACGTTCTAGTAGATGGCAATCTGTTTTGTTGTGGTTCATGACGTTTTGTAGTAGCTGTATATGCTCTTGAATTCCACACAGCACACATATTGTAAATAAATTACTGTGGCACACTTCATAACATTCTCAAAATGTGTGCTGAGAAACTCACATGTGCTATACACCTGACGTTTTTGTTTACAGTGCAAAGATTATCCTTAAAAAATGGTAAAAAAATATTATTCTTTAAGTATTGGCCAAAGTTGTAGACATAGCAAAGATGGTGTGTGGGATGTAGAAAATATTACGTATTAATAACGGAAAAATGTCTGCACTGTAAGAGTAAACTTATTATTAAACGCAAGTAGGATAAACTGTTTTCAGTAGGATCTTTTTATTGATGAAACAACTTATAAAGTATCACTAAATCCTCAACTATTCTTGTGCACTGTGGGGCAGACGACATACTGTTGGTCAAAACGTCTATGTAACGAAAATATTAGCCATCTGAAGATGCGCATGGTAGCCAGGAACCGGTTATAGCATTAAAATAAAACTCTTAACAAGTATTTGAGGCTGTTTGCGTCATTCACCATCATTAACGGCCGCGGAGTTCATAAGATCCAACATGGATAAAATTACATAAAATACAATGTTTAAGACACTGAATTAAAATATATACCAGACATATTTACCAACTGTAAAGTTACAATTGCCCGTGTGCATTATACCTGCTGTCATAAAGTGCGGAAATACGATAAACCGACAATTGTAAATTAACGTCATAGTAGGCAGCTACGTGTTTTTCCTGTTTTAAGTTTGTCTTTAAGTTCTTTGCGTTTTATTATTTCTCGGACTGTCTTACTAATAATGAGTAGCAGCATCTACAAATCCACTCACAGTTGACAGCACGTTATCACTGAACACGAGGACTGCTTTCAGAACTACTGTCATTTCATCATCGCCTTCTTGTCGCTGTCCCACGATTTCATCAGGCTACCGTGTAATGCTTCTGCGAGAAAATGAGTCTTACTTCGTTAACTTCTTTAATCGCTCCGTATACTAGCAATCGTGATTCTGATTTGATTGCAGTGAAACAGTGACAGTCGCTAACCGGCAAAGTTCTTCGTATCAGAGGTCATTTTATTCAACATATGTAAAAGAAAAAACAGCACATGTTGAGATATTAGACTACACATACATATAGACAGCGCATGCCCCAATGAATCCCGTGCTGAGCTACGAAGCCAACATCAGAGTCAAGTGATCGATTCGAATAAGCTCGAGAAACGGTCATAACGCGCTATCCGAAGTGCAAATGACCCTCAAAGCTACTTTCTTTTAAATATGAAATCAAACACTGATTTTAAGAACTGAGTGACCAACTGCATTGAGCTGACAAAAGTCACGGGATACATCTTAAGGTCGTGTCAGATCTCCTTTTGACAGGCGCAGCTAGACGTGGCATGGACTCTACAAGCCGCTAGAAGTCCCCTGCAGAAATATTGAGAAAAGCTGCCTCTATAGCCGTCCATAACTGCGAAAGTGTTTCCGGTGCACGATTTTGTAGACTAAGAGACCTGTCGATTACGTCCCATAAATGATCGATGGGATTCATGGCGGGCGATCTGGGTGGCTATATCATTCGCTCGAATTGTCTAAAATGTTCTTCAATCAGTTGCGAACAATTTTAACCAGTTTGACACAGCGCATTGTCATCCACAAAAAAATCATCTTTGTTTGGAAATATGAAATCCAGGAATGGTTCCATATGGTCTCCCAGTAGCCGAACATTAACACTTCCAGTCAAAGATGAGTTTAGTTGGAGCAGAGGACCTACTCCAATTCATGTAACGTAGGCCACATCGTTATATGGCAACCACCAGCTTGCACCGTGCCATATTGACAACCTGTGTCCATGGCTTTGTGCGCCAACTCGAACCCTACCATCAGCTCTTGTTGTTGTTGTGGTCTTCAATCCAAAGAATGGTTTCATGCAGCTCTCCATGGTACCTGGCCCCGAAGCATGCACTGATTAGGTTGGAAAGGATGACATAAAGCCGTTGTATCATCTCTTGAGACAAGCTGGCTCACAGTTGTTGTAACTGATCCATATTATCCTGAATACTGGCTTTGTGACAGAGTTTACGTTCAAGGTGCTCCCACACATGTTATATTGGGGATAGATCTGTGTATCTTGCTGGGAACGGGAGTACCTCAACATCATACAGACTCTCCATAGAGACACGTGCCATGTATAGGCGATCCTTGTCCAGGTGAAAAATTGCAGCACGGTACTGTCGCTTGAGAGGTAACAACATGACGGCACAGAATGCATCGTCAGAGTTCTATCAGCCACTGCCATCCGTGATCTGTAGACACATCTATAACCTCCCCACGCCTTGACTCCAGGGGTAACGCCACTGTGCTTTACCAGAACCTCGAATAACGGGAACTCTTTCCAGCTCGCCGCCATTCTCGCCAACGATTGTCATCTGTGGTAATGCAGAACGGCGATTCACCGCTGAACAAAATGTGACGCCATTCATCAGCAATCATTGCTTCCTGGTCGCGCCACCATTCCAAACACAACATTTTAACGAGGCCTACGCGTAGGATGGCAATTGCTAGTCTCCGTTCAACCGTGCAGGGTGGAACAGAATGTTGCAGGGAGTTCGTTACTTCTTTTCCGTTGGCAGACGCAGAACTGAGGGGGTTACGATGCAGTTGGTGGACATGGCGGTCAGGCATGGTCGGTCTGAACCTTCAGAACGGGCATGCCTGCCCTGACATTCCCATGGATTCCAACATCGGGCTACAGTCGCTTCTAAATTCTCCACAAATCCGGATATGCCATGATTCGACGAGGTGGTCAAATGAAGACCCACGATGAGGACTCTTTTAAACACTCTTAAGTGCTGATAGTGCTAGTGCTGATAAGGCTATCTCAAACTAGTACGTGGCACCTCCGCGCCCTTCTCAGTGATCACGCAACATCTGACACTGTCCAGGGTTTACAGTTTTTCTTGACAAATGAATTTCTCAGAGCATTTTTCTGGCGTGATAAAAATATTCCGGCGTCAAACTTCTCTATAAGAAAGGTGACAGGGTAGATATTGACAGGGTAGATGTCAATAACTACCCACCCGTTTCACTATTAACATTACTTTCCAAAACTTCAGAGGTGATATATTCTGGAATAGTACCTCGCCTGAGCAACAATGATATTCACAGTATATCATAATTAAGATTTCAGAAGAATTTCTCAACTGAGAATGCCTTGTACAAGCATTAAATGGCAACATACCACCAGTTGATATTTTCTATGACCTATCTAAAGCATTTGACTATAAGACTCACAATATTTTCCAAGAAAAATTGTAGTTTAATGGAACTAATGGTACAGTCAACTAACAAACATTATGAAAACACAATCTGGGTTGCAGAAGAGTTTCTCAGCTAAGAATGCCATTTACAGGTTCACTCATCAGATTTTACGAACGTTAAATAACAAAGTAGCAACAGTTGGTACTTTATATGAACCACTAAGGCATTTGACTGTGTGAATCGCAATACTGTCCTATAAAATGAGTTTCATGGGACTGATGGTGTAGCCAACCAATGGATGATTCCATATGCAACAACAACAAAAAAATGCAGAGAACTGGACGTACTAATTCAATCAAAATAACACGGAGAGATTCTTCTGACTGAGAATAAATCACTTGTAGGCACACTCTTAGATGCATTATTGTTTTTCATGTATGTAAACGACCTCCCGTTTAATATAAAACAAGCAGAATTAGTTGTTTTTTACAGATGACATTAGTATTGTGATCTGTTTAAACATACATACAGTAAAAGGAGCAGTGGTAAATTATATATTATCTAGTGGATTCTGCAAATGGTCTTATTCTTAGTTTCAAAATGACACATCATAGTTCTGGACATCTAGAGGTAATTACAAAATCTAGTTTTGTGAAAAACAGCTAGCTTCTCATCCTCACAAAGTAATGAGTGCTATTGACAGGGGATCTCAGATCGATTCTGTATCTCTACATTTCCAAAAGAGTTTTGATACCGTTCCTCACAGGCGGTTGATAATCAAGTGTCATGCCTATGGAATATTGTTGCAGTTGCGCGATTGAATTCATGATTCGCTGTTAGATGACCAGAGTTAGAAGTAACTGATGGAAAGAGATCGAGTAAAACAGAAGCAAGTCCTAGCGTCCTCCAAGGATGTTTTATAGACCCTCTCCTGTTCCTAATCTGCTAAACGACTTGGGAGACAATCTGAGCAGCAATTCTAGATTGTTTGCAGATGATGCTGTCATTTACCGTCTAGTAAAGTCATTAGGAGATCAAAACCAACTGCAGAATGATGTAGACAAGATACCTGTGTGGTATAAAAAGTGGCAATAATGAAATGTGTGAGTTCATCCACAAGAGTTGAGAGGTGGCAGGAGCCCCCTCTCATATTTCTATCTTACTCTGAGTAATTCGATTTTCCTCTCTGATTGCATGCAGTGAAAAGTTGCTATTCCTTCACACGCGGACTTCACACGCAGTGTCTCTCGTCACCCAGGTGGTCCGGTGACGGGCGACTTCTCCTGAGTTTGAAAGGGTTAACCCGACGGGTGTGAGGGAGTCGAGTGGATGCTTTCCAGACGCCGACTTTGTCATCAGAGCGGGAGCGACACGCCCAGATGGGCCGCAAGGGGCGGCTGGGCTAGAGATTCCGTTACTTTGCGGGAACTTAGTGAAAACCGTTTCTGGCGGGCTACCAGCGAGGCGTAGGAATTACTTGTGTTCCCAGGCAGTCTTGGTGGGCAAATTCCCGCGTTTTCTGCGAAATCGTAACTGTGATTGGCTTCCTCAGGGCATAGCTCCGTGACACAGCAAAATCGGCGCAGAAATTGGCGCCAAGAATCTCCATTGGTGGAATGGTAGTGCTTCGGCAATAGAGTGGAATTTTCCGCCGGGTTTCGAGTTGCTGATTGGAACGTTTAACCACGGCCACTGTCGTGGGGGCGGGAATGTTCTGTGTTTGGTTTGTACGGGTGCTCTTCAGGAGTCGGCTCTCGCCTTTCGGTTGGAGTAGGTTACAAGTCTGAGCTCTTGCTGCTCTGGACAGCCTGCCTTCCGTTGGCTATCTAATATACTTTTATTTGATTGTAACTGTTTGACGAAGTTGCTGAAGTTTCGACTTCAACGTAACTTTCCGAGTACATTTGGCAATTGAGCGTTCTGCGTACAAGCGGCCTATGTTGTCTGTCTTGAGCAGTTTTGGCTAAAGTTGACTGTATCGGAGTTACTGTGTGACTTCGCTTGTTAAAATCTATCACTGTACCATCAGTGATTGTGTGGTGAGCCTTCTTCGTCTCCCTCAGAGCCACATTTATATTGCTAGGAAGTCTTTAGTCTGGAACAACCAGACCAGGATAATTTGTTTCGGGCTATACTCGCGACATTATCATCACCACGACGGGACGTCGAAGCAACCAGCTATCGCCTCCGGTACGCCAGATCGTGTCCTTACAGTTAAGAAGACAGCTTGGTAATGTACGTCCGCAGCACCAGCAAAGCAGGCAATTTTGATAGGTGATAATCAGAGCTCAGCAGAGCGCGCCTGTTCGTCTTTTCTAATTTTGTTCTGTCTTGGGTGTTCATTGTCTGAGTTCTCACTACCGTAGCAGCAATTAATGTTGGGTTGGTTGTGTGTTTCTCTTAAGATTTGAGTTGCAAGGAATTGGCTCCACATAGCACTTCGTCATAAATGTCACAATCTAGTTTAGGGACAAGTTCACCTTCACAGTATTTATTTGAATATCCAATTTGAGCCAATTTGATGTATTGTAAATGTTTCATGTGTTTTGCTTATTATTTTGAGTTTAGTCATAATAAATCATATTGTTATTTTGAACAGAACTTTCATTCTGTTAATCGGTAGAGCAACCCTATCATTTCTCACTACATTAATGAAACTTTACTTTATTTAACTTATTTATCAAATTAAATTATTGCAGGTGCCAAACTCTTTTCTACTCCACTTGCAGAGTCGATTACAGTCAGTTCGCGTTTCTTTTTAATCCATGTGCAACAGCAAAAGTCGGAGTTAGAATAGAGGGGCTTAGAGCATCATTTACATATGAAGATTCTAGAAGAATTTAGTGTTAAATACACTGCTAGCCCCGGGACCTCGCAGAGTACTAAATGGAACCCGTTAAACTTCGGTCACATGATAAACCACACAAATTTTAAAGCTGTCACTTAAACTAAATGCCCAGGAATTACAATTACAAACAACTTGAATTGGAACAATCACAAAGATAATGTTGCGGCAGGGCAAACCAAAGATTGCGCTCTATTGGCAGAACGCTTACAAGATGCAAGATATCCACTAAAGAAACTCCCTACTCTTCGCTTGTCAGTTCTCTGCTGGAGTAGTTTTGTGTTTGCCAGAATGGATTGACGGAGGACATCGAAAAAGTTCAAAGATGGGCAGCTCGTTTTGTATTATAGCAATCTAGGGGCGAGAGCATCACGGATATGACATGCGACGTAGGGGGCAATCATTAAAACAAAGCCGTTTTTCGTTGCGGCGAGATATATAGTCATGAAATTTCAATATCGAACTTCTCCTCTGTATGTGAAAATATTTTGTTGGCATCCACCTACGTAGGCAGAAATGATCATTGTAATAAAAGAAGAGAACTCAGAGCTCATACAGAAAGATATAAGTGTTCGCTTTTCCCGCGCTCTTTTACAGAGTGGAACGGTGGAGGAATAGTGTGGAAATAGTTCGAGGAATCCTCTGGCAGGCACTTAAGTGTGAACGGCAGAGTAGTTCAAATTTTCAAATGTGTGTGCAATCTTATGAGACTTAACTGCTAAGGCCATCAGTCCCTAAGCTTACACACTACTTAACCTAAATTATCCTAAGGACAAGCACACACACCCATGCCCGAGGGAGGACTCGAACCTCCACCAGGACCAGCCGGGCAGAGTAGTCAAACACGTGTAGATGTAGACACGGCACCAGTGATAAGCGCACCGCATGGTTATCAAATAATAACTAAGGCGCAAACTTCAAAAATTTTAGGTGTCCTTATTGATTTCCAATGTGATGATGTCACTTTTTCCTTCTGTTATTGTAATTATGTACATCATCATTTCTTTTGAACTGTGAAGCAGTTGTCAAAATACCTAACGCCTGAAACAGACCATTACAGGACGATCGTGCTAACAGGGGAAGTACAACATCTTGAAAAAAATGATGTCATCATTCCACATTGTGATGTAATAAGTACGAAAAGAAGTGCACAATGCTGCCGCCAAAATTTTTGATCGGTTGCTCAGTTGTATAAAAAGTCTCACAGACAATAAAGTTAAATTTGAAAACATACGGAAACAGTTTCTTCCTTTGCACCTTCTTCTTTCCTTGGAAGACTTTTTGTAATGTATAAGAGGTGGTGGAAAGAATTACTTATTCACATCTGTATTTTGAAAAAAAATTAAAAAACCCTAGTACATGGTCAACATGTAGCCCTATTTACACTACTGGCGATTAAAATTGCTACACCATGAAGAAATGCAGATGATTGGACAAAAATAATATCCTAGAACTGAGATGTTATTACATTTTCAAGCAATTTGAGTGCATAGATCATGAGAAATCAGTAACCAGAACAACCACCTCTGGCCATAATAACGACCTTGATACGCCTGGGCATTGAGTCCAAGAGAGCTTGGATGGCGCGTACAGGTACAGCTGCCCATGGAGCTTCAACACGATACCACAGTTCATCAAGAGTAGTGACTGGCGTATTGTGACGAGCCAGTTGCTCGGCCACCATTGACCAGACGTTTTCAGTTGGTGAGAGATCTGGATAATGTGCTGGCCAGGGCAGCAGTCGCACATTTTCTGTATCCAGAAAGGCCCGTACAGAACCTGCAACATGCGGTCGCGCATTATCCTGCTGAAATGTAAGGTTTCGCAGGGATCGAATGAAGGGTAGAGCCACTGGTCGTGACACATCTGAAATGTAAAGTCCACTATTCAAAGTGCCGTCAATGCGAAGAAGAGGTGACCGAGACGTGTAACCAATGGCATGACATACCATCACTCCGGGTGATACGACAGTATGGCGACGACGAATACACGCTTCCAATGTGCGTTCACCGTGATGTCGCCAAACACGGATGCGACCACCATGATGCTGTAAACAGACCCTGGATTCATCCGAAAGAATGACGTTTTGCCATTCGTGCACCCAGGTTCGTCGTTGAGTACACCTTCGCAGGCGCCCCTGTCTGTGAAGCAGCGTCAGGGGTAACCGCAGCCATGGTCTCCGAGCTGATAGTCCATGCTGCTGCAAACGTCGTCGAACTGTTCGTGCAGATGGTTGTTACGTTACAGTCATGCGGATAAGATGCCTGTCATCTCGACTGCTAGTGATACGGGGCCGTTGGGATCCAGCACGGCATTCCGTATTACCCTCCTGAACCCACCGATTTCATATTCTGCTAACAGTCATTGGATCTCGACCAGCGCGAGCAACAATGTCGCGATACAATGAACCGCAATCGCGATAGGCTACAATCCGACCTTTATCAAAGTCGGAAACGTGATGGTACGCATTTCTCCCTCTTACACGAGGCATCACAACAACGTTTCAACAGGCAACGCCGGTCAACTGCTGTTTGTGTATTAGAATTCTGTTGGGAACTTTCTTCGTGTCAACACGTTGTAGGTGTCGCCACAGGCGCCAACCTTGTGTGAATGATCTGGAAAGCCAATCATTTGCATATCACAGCATCTTCTTCCTATCAGTTAAATTTCGCGTCTGTAGCACGTCATCTTCGTGGTGTAGCAATTTTCATGGCCAGTAGTGTACATATGAATGTCTAATATGAATATAAAATGACTCGTTCTACATCATTACGTTTAATTGCACAAGTGATCCATGGAACAGGTAACGAACTAACCAACTAACGACCGTCTTTATAAATCTCGTTTCAAACTTTTGCTATGTAACGCCAGAATCGTTTAAAGCAAATACTGAGTCCCTGTTCGTAAGTTAGTGACCACTCGTTGAGCGCTTTTGTTGCAGCTAATGCACATCATTCCGCCGCCAATGGGCACAGAATTTCATCCGGTGCGGAAGTTGGCCTCGAGCTACTTCCGGCGCTCGTGCAGACCGACCGCAAGTGCGTCACGCATACGCGTATCCTTCACGCGTGCTGGCTCACGCGGGTCGTAGCGTCGCTCCAACACACGGGTGTGATAATTCGCTGCCGCCATTTCCGCACGTTCGTTGTAAGCGGAAATACCGTCAATACGTTATCATCGTGAAACCGTGCACAGAATATAAAACGATAGTTCAATGAAAGTACGAGTGCAATAAAAAACGCAAATTCTAGAAAACAAATATTTTTTGGATAAAGAGGCTAGTGGCTCTCACCTCACAGTAAATCTTTCCACACGTTCAGTAATATGTCTGCCAAGTTTGGATGAGAGCGATGCAGTGGTTTAGGACGGGGTTCTTACCAGCGGCTGTGCCAGAGTGCGCACTTGTGACATATACTCGTTTTCACGCAGGTACGTCTTTATGATGTCGTATTTTCTGATTAATGTCTCGCACAAACATATAATTTTCACTTGGTGTATTAGGGTACTGTCTGCGAAATTTGTTGCGAATAATATTAGTATCAACCAAATAATCAATTAAAACGTCATCCATGAAGCGGCATTTTTTCACATCCCAGTTTTCATGAAGTCATATGTGTTGTACAATGGTAGTACGTATATTCAGCGGCATATGTCTACGAAATATGTTGTGAATAGAGTTGCTAGCAAAGAAGTAACAAATACAAACGTCATGGGGCAGTTTTCACAAATCTCAGTGTTTATGAAATCGTATCTCCTGAAATATGAAAGGCAGGTAGTTCTTAACCCCGCAGCGATCGGTTCCTTTCAGTAAGGGATATAAGTACCAAGTTTGTTTACTATAGGTCCATTGGTTTAGGAGGAGGTGTGGAACATACATATACATACACACACAAACACACACACATACACACACACACACAAAATGGCTCTGAGCACTATGCAACTTAACTTCTGAGGTCATCAGTCGCCTGGAACCTAGAACTAATTAAACCTAACTAACCTAAGGACATCACACACATCCATGCCCGAGGCAGGATTCGAACCTGCGACCGTGGCGGTCGCTCGGTTCCAGACTGTAGCGCCGAGAACCACACGGCCACTCCGGCCGGTCACACACACACACACACACACACACACACACACGCACACACACATACGTACATACATTTTATAATACGTACTGATTCCATCGGTAGTTGGAGGAACATGTTGTTGTTGTCTTCAGTCCTGAGACTGGTTTGATGCAGCTCTCCATGCTACTCCATCCTGTGCAAGCTTCTTCATCTCCCAGTACTTACTGCACCCTACATCCTTCTGAATCTGCTTAGTGTATTCATCTCTTGGTCTCCCTCTACGATTTTTACCCTCCACCTGCCCTCCAATGCTAAATTTGTGATCCCTTGATGCCTCAGAACATGTCCGACCAGTCGGTCCCTTCTTCTTGTCAAGTTGTGCCACAAACTCCTCTTCTCCCCAATTCTATTCAATACCTCCTCATTAGTTATGTGATCTACCCATCTAATCTTCAGCATTCTTCTGTAGCACCACATTTCGAAAGCTTCTATTCTCTTCTTGCCTAAACTATTTATCGTCCATGTTTCATTTCCATACATGGCTACACTCCATACAAATACTTTCAGAAACGACTTCCTGACACTTAAATCTATACTTGCTGTTAACAAATTTCTCTTCTTCAGAAACGCTTTCCTTGCCATTGCCAGTCAACATTTTATATCCTCTCTACCTCGACATCATCAGTTATTTTGCTCCCCAAATAGAAAACCCCTTTACTACTTTAACTGTCTCATTTCCTAATCTAATTCCCTCAGCATCACCCGACTTAATTCGACTACATTCCATTATCCTCGTTTTGCTTTTGTTGATGTTCATCTTATATCCTCCTTTCAAGACACTATCCATTCCGTTTAACTCCTCTTCCAAGTCCTTTGCTGTCTCTGCCAGAATTACAATGTCATCGGCGAACCTCAACGTTTTTATTTCTTCTCCATGGACTTTAATACCTACTCTAAATTTTTTTTGTTTCCTTTACCGCTTGCTCAGTATACAGATTGAATAACATCGGGGACAGGCTGCAACCCCGTCTCACTCCCTTTCCAACCGCTGCTTCCCTTTCATGCCCCTCGACTCTTATAACTGCCATCTGGTTTCTGTACAAATTGTAAATAGCCTTTCGCTCCCTGTATTTTACCCCTGCCACCTTCAGAATTTGAAAGAGACTATTCCAGTCAACATTGTCAAAAGCTTCTCGAAGTCCACAAATGCTAGAAACTTAGGTTTGCCTTTCCTTAACCTATTTTCTAAGATAAGACGTAGGGTCAGGATTGCCTCACGTTTTCCAACATTTTGCGGAATCCAAACTGATCTTCCCCGAGGTCGGCTTCTACCAGTTTTTCCATTCGTCTGTAAAGAATTCGTGTTAGTATTTTGCAGCCGTGACTTATTAAACTGATAGGTAATTTTCACATCTGTCAACACCTGCTTCCTTTGGGATTGGAATTATTATATTCTTCTTGAAGTCTGAGGGTATTTCGCTTGTCTCATACATCTTTCTCACCAGATGGTAGAGTTTTGTCAGGACTGGCTCTCCCAAGGCTGTCAGTAGTTCCAATGGAATGTTGTCTACTCCCGGGGCCTTGTTTCGACTCAGGTCTTTGAGTGTTCTGTCAAACTCTTCACGCAGTATCGTATCTCCTATTTCATCTTTATCTACACCCTCTTCCATTTCCATAATATTGTCCTCAAGTACATCGCCCTTCTATAGACCCTCTATATACTTCTTCCACCTTTCTACTTTCCCTTCTTTGCTTAGAACTGGGTTTCCATCTGAGCTCTTGATATTCATACAAGTGGCTCTCTTTCCTCCAAAGGTCTCTTTAATTTTCCTGTAGGCAGTATCTATCTTACCCCTAGTGAGATAAGCCTCTACATCCTTACATTTGTCCTCTAGCCATCCCTGCTTAGCCATTTTGCACTTCCTGTCGATCTCATTTTTGAGACGTTTGTATTCCCTTTTGCCTGCTTCATTTACTGTGTTTTTATATTTTCTCCTTTCATCAATTAAATTCAATATTTCTTCTGTTACGCATGGATTTCTACTAGCCCTCGTCTTTTTACCTACTTGATCCTCTGCTGCCTTCACTACTGCATCCCTCAGAGCTGCCCATTCTTCTTCTACTGTATTTCTTTCCCCCATTCCTGTCAATTGTTCCCTTATGCTCTCCCTGAAACTCTGTACAACCTCTGGTTTAGTCAGTTTATCCAGGTCCCATCTACTTAAATTCCCACCTTTTTGCAGTTTCTTCAGTTTTAATGTACAGTTCATAACCAATAGATTGTGGTCAGGGTCCACATCTGCCCCTGGAAATGTCTTACAATTTAAAACCTGATTCCTAAATCTCTGTCTTACCATTATATAATCTATCTGATACCTTCTAGTATCTCCCGGATTCTTCCATGTATACCGCCTTCTTTTATTATTCTTGAACCAAGTGTTAGCTATGATTAAGTTATGCTCTGTGAAAAATTCTACCAAACGGCTTCCTCTTTCATTTCTCTCCCCCAATCCATATTCACCCACTATGTTTCCTTCTCTCCCTTTTCCTACTCTCGAATTCCAGTCACCCATGACTACTAAATTTTCGTCTCCCTTCACTACCTGAATAATTTCTTTTATCTCATCATACATTTCATCAATTTGTTCATCATCTGCAGAGCTAGTTGGCATATAAACTTGTATTACTGTAGTAGGCATGGGCTTCGTGTCTATCTTGGCCACAATAATGCGTTCACTATGCTGTTGGTAGTAGCTTTCCTGCACTCCAATTTTTTTATTCATTATTAAACCTACTCCTGCATTACCCCTATTTGATTTTGTATTTAGAACCCTGGAGGAACAGAGACATATTAAAAACTTGAATACCCAGTATTGATATACCACTATGAAATAAATATTATTGTGGACATTAATAGTGTGTATTAGTACAAATGGTTATTATTTTACTATATGATTCTCAATACAAAATGATACAGCCTTCTAGGAAAGTGTATCTTTGAAGAAAATGGCTTATACAGAATATCAGATATTTTTAACAAAAGAAAATGACAATTTCCACACATGATGACATTGTGGTTTTCTTCACATGTCAATATGACATACGTAGTGTACGCTCACGAAAACTCACATAAGATCTCACGTGCTCATCTACGCCGTATAGAACAGCTTGCATGGCGATATTAGACTTATGCCCTCAGATAGATTACATCCATCAAAGGTTACTGACAATCAAAGTACGACAGATGAAATTATGAAGCTGACAATAGTGTCCATCATACAATGAAATACTTATAGCAGCGGACTTCAGAACTTATAAACACCGTTAGTTTCATAAAGATATACTTTTTCAGTTTATAAATGCTAAAATATAGAGACATATTGTGTATACCATATTTCCAGAATGGTTAATACATAAAAGTGAAACGCACCTGGTTAAAAATACTATTTAATCCCATTAAGTTAAGACGGAACACCTTACTGTGATTGCTACAGTAACCAATGTTAATTTTCCTTCTGTTCAAGATTAACAGTATCAGGAACATCTTATTAGTGACAAAATATAATCTGCTTGACAACGGCTAACACTGTACAAATGAACTGTATTTGTTTCATTACTTGTATGAACACTATTAGAGAGTAAAAAGAAATCTGTGGCACAACTTGACTTAAAGAAGTGGTCGGGTGATGTGACACGTGCTGAGCTATCAAGAAATCGTCAATTTAGTGACGGGCGGAAATGTGGGGGTTAAAAACTGCAGAGGTAAACCAAGTGGTGAATACACTAAGGAGGTTGTAATTCGTGTAGATTGCAGTAGTTATTCGGAGATGAAGAGGCTTGTACAGAACAGACTAACGTGAAGAGCTGCATCAGTTCTGTCTTAGGACTGAAGGCAACAACAACAATATGAATGTGTCAGCCGCAAAACTTCATGTGTCGTACTTTTATTTTCAGTGACTTGTTTTCTGTCTTAGGACTGAAGGCAACAACAACAATATGAATGTGTCAGCCGCAAAACTTCATGTGTCGTACTTTTATTTTCAGTGACTTGTTAAGGATTTGACGCTATTCGATGCAACAGATTTACTACCAGCATGTAAGCAGTTTTAAATGTAAGAGGTGCGCCAATAAAGTAATGAGACTAATTTTCTTTGCAAGATGTGGCAACCCTGCAGGCCTGAGTAGGCACAATATCTTTGACCTGGGTCTATAACTGCTTCTAGTCCAAGTGGCACATCGATGCATTGCTCAACTGTGAGCTGTACTGTAATAAGTTAACATGTGTTTGTGTCTCTCGTCACAGAAACGGAACTGCATAATATTGCGCAATGGTATGCCATTTCTTTTTACGTTAAATTGGATGAAAACGCGACGGCAAGTTACAGTAAGTTTCAGAAGGCTTTTGGGGAGGAGGTTACGTCAAGAGCTCAAGTTTTTCATTGGCATAAAATGTTTAGTGAAGGCAGAACGAATGTTCAAGTCAACAGTGAAATACATGCTTATGTGCTTCTTTGTTTCCAAGGGAATTCCGAGGGAATTGTTCATAAAGAGTGGGTGCCTCCTGGACAAACAGTTAACAAATATTACTACGAAGAAATTTTAGAAAGACTTCGTAATAGAGTTCTTCATGTCCATGCCAACATTGCTGATAATTGGATTCTGCATCACGATAATGCGCCATTCCATACTGCTCTGTCAGTACAACAGTTTTTTACCTCAAAACAAATTTCAGTACTACCACAGCCACCTTATTCACCAGATACCGCTCCGTGCGACTTTTTTCTATTTCCAAGAGTCAAAACGTCGGTCAAGGGACACCAATTACTAACAACACAAGATGTCCAAAAAGCTGTGACGAGGGTCTTGGAGGATATTACACAAGATGAGTTCCAGAAATGTTACAATCAATGGAAGAAGCACTGGAAAAAGTGTGGGCAATCAGAAGGGAACTACTTTGAAGGAGTCAACACTAAACTTGACTAAAACGGTAAGCAATATTTTTTTTCACATCAGTCTCATTACTTTAATGTCGCACCTCGTATATGACATCCTAGACTGTCCAGTCGCCATTGATGTGACCTCCTATCAAAAGCCTGAATAGCCGCCCTTCGCAGCGCAGACTGCTGCAAGACGTGCAGGGAGTCAGTCAGTAAAGTTCTGGAATGTACCGACAGGGATGTGGATCCATGCCGACTGCAGTGCCGTGCCGAACTGCGCTAAGTTTCTCCAGTGAGGGATCATGGCGCAAACGTCCCCATCGAGGTGATCACATAGGTCCTCGACTGGGCTTAAATCTGGGGTGTCTGGTGGCCAGGGACGTACAGAACACTCATCCTGGTGTTCTTCAAACCATTCACGTACGCTGTGAACTGTGTGACACTTCTGCGTTGTCCTGCTGGTAGAAGGCATTGTGCCGAGAGGAAAAACTCCTGTAGGGGTGGACGTGGTTCCCAAGGATGGATGCTTATTTTTGTTGATCCACAATGCCTTCTAGACTGAGTGACGAGATCACCCAGGGAACGCCACGAAAACTTTCCACAGATCATAACGCTCTCTCCTGCTGCCTGAACCCTTCCGACGATTGTTGCAAAGGTGTCTTCCTTGCCGTTTCACGGCGAGGAGCGAAAACATGATTGATGTGTAAAGTCTCCTGCCGTGAGTTGACGTCCGATGCGGTATTGGTGAGCAAATTTCAGCCTTCCTCGCTGATGTACAGCAGTCAGCATGGGTACACGAAACACGCTCCTGCTGTTGAGGCCCATACATAGCGACATACTTTGAATGGTCGCTGAGAAGACACTGTTGTTAGCCCCTTGGTTCATCTGGGTAGTCAGCTGCCCACCAGTTGCACGTCTATTCGCCTCTACATATTACCGCTGTCGTCGTTCATCCCTATCATCAATGCACAAGAATTGCCTCAGTGCCAGTTTTGCGTAGCGCCATTTTGCCATGCACGGTGTACTTTACAGTGAAATGAGTACCCTTAGCTGCATACAGGCGTTGATATAAGTCCACGGGGACAGTTGAAAATGTGTGCCCCGACCGGGACTTGAACCGGGGATGTCCTGCTTACATGGCAGACACCCTATCTATCCATCTGAGCCATCGAGGACACAGAAGATATTACGACTGCAGGGACTTATCTCTGGCACGCCTCCCGTGAGTCCCACATTCGCAACTTATTGTCCCGCACTATATTCATTGCGCCCCTGCCCATCATACTCATTACTCGCGGCTTTATCGCCAATTCCCGTAAGAGTTCGCGCACTGCTTGTGCATCCGCACAGAAGAAGATGGTCAAACGGCCGGTGAGCCTTAACTATATACATATGGGGATGGTATCTGTTCTTTCGGTGCAAATGGTTCAAATGGCTCTAAGCACTATGGGACATAACAACTGAGGTCATCAGTCCCCTAGACTTAGAACTACTTAAACCTAACTAACCTAAGGACATCACACACATCCATGCCCGAGGCAGGATTCGAACCTGTCCGAAAGAACAGATACCATATATTATTATTATTATAAACGATTGTTCCCCTTTAGGAGAGCGATTGAACTTGAATTCATAATTTCATCTTCGGATGTTTTTCTTCTTTGTTTCCCAAAACCTCCTGATCCTCTCAGAATGCTCCTTCTTCCGTTCCTCTGTCCATTTTTTACCAGGCTGACGCGATGTTCTTTCCCCAAACTTCACACTTGTGATTTTATGCCGGCACTCGGTGCGATCTTCGAGATTTTTTATGTTGATCTGCTGTAGATCCCTCTGGACTTCTTTCAGCCATTCTGTGCCACATTTACTCCTTGTTATAATAGTGAATAATTTCTTTGCTGTTCTGGAGTCTTCCATCCTGTAGATGTGTGTATAAAATTTGGCTCGGCGCTTTCTGATTTCATCTGTTACTATGTTGATCTTTCTATAGAGTTCGTTTTGTAGTCTCTTCATCCAAATGCCATTTTTGTTGATTGGACCGTAAATCTTCCTGAGAATTTTTCTTTCCTTCTTTTCTATTACCTTAATTTTTGAATGACCATCAATCACCATTGTTTCAGCTGCATAGATTGCTTCTGGAAGAATCACTGTTGTATAGTTCCTTAATTTTGCGTCTGTCGAAATGCACTTCTTGTTGTGATGCGTCCATGTTAGCTTGTAGGCCTTCTAGAGCTTGGTGATTCTTTGTTCATTGGCAATTCGGTTTAATCCTGAGGACTGTATAGTTTCACCGTGGTATTTAAAATGGCAGACTTGTGCAATTTTATCATATTTTGTTATTAAAGGGGATTTCCTTTCTGGCTGCCTTTCCATATATTGGGTTTTTTCATAATATCTGTAATTCGGTTTTTTGTGAAATTTCATGTAGTTTTTCCACTGCGTGAATCGCTTCTGTTCTGTTATTGGTGATAATTGCAATATCGTCAGCGAAAGCAAGGCACTTGACTTTAATTCGGTTCTCTTTCTTGATACCAATTTGGATACCCTTTACGTGAGGTTCCCATTCCCTGATTATCTTTTCTAGAACAATATTGAAAAGGATCGTGGATAGTCCGTCCCCCTGTCGGACTCCAGATTTGATTTCGAAGGCTTCTGATACTTCGCCCATGAATTTCACTTTGGCCGTTGTTCCTGTAAGTGTCTGTTCTGTGATTTTTCGTGTCTTTCGGTCGATCCCAAATTCTTCCATGATTTTAAACTGGGTTCCACGGTCCACTGAATCATATGCTTTCCTGAAGTCGATGAATGTAACTTCTGCGTTTCTGCATTTCCTCATTTGTAATATTGTCTTTAAGTACCAGATATGTTCCGCACATGAGCGTCCTTTTCTGAATCCGGCCTGGTATTCACCAATTAGTGTATCTGCTTGGGATTCTATCCTGTTTAAAAACGCTTTGGAAAGGGTTTTGTAAGCGACTGGGAGCAGGGAAATTCCTTTTTGTGTAGCGGGTGAATTAGAGGGCATTTCCATATATATAGAAATGCCCTCTAATTCACCCGCTACACAATATATATATATATATATATATATATATATATATATATATATATATATATATATATATACGGTGTACTTTAACCACGGCAGTACACGAACATTTTACAAACAGCCCTTTCGGAAATGCTTACACCCTTGGGCCAAAAGCCAATAATCATGCCCTTTCAGACTTCAGATAAATCGATCCGTTTCAGCATTATGACAACAACTGCACTGTTTCTCCCGTCCGTGCGCGCTCCTTATATATCCTCCACTGCTAGTGCTGCCACCTACCGTCTGTGAGTGGTTATTACTTGTTTCGTCTTACATCGCAAGTTTGTCTTTCTCCCGCGAAGGCAAAGTGATGTGCGTCTATTACAGACACAGTTTGTTTGTTGCAGTTGTGAAATGAAGGATCCATGACTTGTCGCCTGTAAGGAGGAGACTTAGGAAATCACTGCTTTCCACGGAGTAACTCTGAGTGAAGCCCAGAGGCGCCACTTATCTTGCCCCTTTGTGTGCAGATGATAGTGATCGCGGAACCCAGCGTGAGCAATATTTTCCATACTGCAGAGTGTTTTGAACAGTGGACTGAGCAACGCCTGTTGAGATGCGCCATTGCTGAGCAATGTCCGTGATAGACCGCCCTCGACTGCTGCGGTTCATTTCCGCGCCAACCGTTCTTTCCCGATCAGCGTCTGCCACGTCTGTACGCCTTCGGACAAATTGCTGGCCCCATTTCAGTATTGCTGGAAGCGACATTGCATTTGGTCTGCACACCGCTAGAATTTCACGGTGAATGTGTGTGCAGTTTAGGCGTTTTGCCTACAATATTCGTAGTGCCCCGTGTGCTTCAACTTTGGAGTACGTTTCCAATTGCCGCGACGTTTCATTCCCACACTATGCTGCGCCTATTAGCCGTATCGTGAGAGAACTGTGTCTGCTGGAAACCCAGAACATACACTCCCTTATGACAACGCGTCACTCTTGTTCGCCAGTGGTGTTAGGTCGTAACGCGCAAGCAATTCCGCATAGATGGTCCTTCGTTGCTCTTCATGGTACTGTGATAGGCGGCCTCTAAGTACCCTAACTAGTGGACGAATGTATCAGCATTACCAACAAAGACGTCCGGTTGTGCAGAAAGCTGTTTTATTGTGATCCGTCGATCACTTCGTGTGACAGTGTCCGCACGTTCCAACATTGCACAACTGTGTGCGGCCGGTCGGCACGTGGGGGAGTGAGCAGGTTTGCATCAACTTGTTGCGATGGCAGACTCCTTCCCCAACAATTCAGTGCTTTTGTTCACCGCCAGCTGTCCGCAGACATTTTGCAAGCGCTTTCTAATATCTGTAGTGCTCTGGTTCTGCACCAAAAAAACTCAATGCTCTCGCTCGAAACACACCTATGTTACAGACGCCATTCTGAAGGCTATGTGCAGCGCCACTACCTGTCGCAGCTTCACGGAACTGTAGGGCTAAAAAATTCCACAATGTCCACAATAAATTCCGCATATTTTCAAGCGAAACTGGCCGAGAAAATAGTGTGTTGCATTGTTTATTGGACGCTCCTTGGATATCTTGCCTTCTGAGATACCTAAATAGATACTAGGTGTGGGGCACCACCTTCACAGAATACCTAAACCCATATTTAGAGTAGGAAGTCGCTAGCTACATTCTTCATGTAAGTGAAGGGTACAACCACCGCAACCTTGTGCAGCGGCTGTCAAAACGATAGTGGGACGTTCCGCGGAAATGTGCTGTCTGTCGGTAGCGAGACAGTGCGCGTGGCCCTGAGTCGCCAGATGCTCGTGCCCTCATGAGTCGACACGCTTCCTGTGGCCACGACTCCACAGAGAGAATCCCGGCCGACCTTTGAGACCGGCAGAGCACACAGCGCGAGCCAGACGTCCGCTGCCGGCTTTCTTGCATCAGTGTCTGCTTGAAGCCCACGAATAATTCCGTCCAGGACACACATCCAATGTATTTTTCTTCTTCCCTGTCTCAGTCACACTACAGGAGTACCTATCAGCGTATTACTCTGAGATGAGTACCCTGAAAGGGTACAGTGCCGCCCAACATTGAAAATAGGTACGAAATTCTTGTCAGAACAACACATTTTTTGTGTAAAAGTAACTCAATTTCAATTAATACAGCGAAGCCGGATACCAGTGTGGGAAAGAATGACAATTTATTTATTTAATTGATCACATGTGCACTCCCTCAAAATAAATCCCTACATCCAGTTTGGTGAGATCTGTGAAAGGAATGAATGTATGGTCGTCTGCTAACCACAGATAGTGAATCGGAATATATGATCATCTTTGAGTCGATCCTTTGGCTACCTTTGGTGAGACCAAAGAGATGGAAGTTACCAGAGCTTTGAGCGTCTGAAATGTGGCTGACCAATAAGGTAGCAAGGTGCTTCTCCCACTTCGAGAGAGGTGCGAGAGAATCAGAATACGGCCATGTTTCAGCACTCTGCCGCTGAACCTTCTGCTGTAAAGACCTGTTTTTTTGTTGTGCTCCGTAATGAAAGAGTGGAGGCATGGTATGGATGTGGAATATTTAAGAGTAGTTAGAATTAATAATTTCTCTTTCACAGGACCTTTTATGGGGAAAATTACAAAGTGAGGCAGGTAATTTTAAGGGGATTGTAGTAAACCAACGGTCACAATGAGCCCACGTGTAGTTATAAGTTGAGATACTTCCGTGAGCTTAAGCTGAAATATTTAAGAATTAATAGCGTGTGTACAATAAGCTGAAATATTTAAGAAATAGCGTGTGTATCATAAGTTGAAGTATTTAAGAAATATCATTCCGTGTGACGCTAAATTTAAACTCTGAGAGAGAATCAAGGCGAGTCGGCCGTTTTTCCAGCAACGCCACTTGGCTTGCATTGCACAGGAAGACGTGCGTTTATCTCCAGAGTTCACAGTAGGAAAGTAGAAATTACAAAGTGGGGCAGTGTCGTGTGAAACTGGGATAAATATTGATTGAAGTGGGAAAGCGGAAAGTGATGAAGTTGTAACCGTTCTTTGTGTAATATTTCATATTGTTGTGTTGTGTATGTCTTGTAATTTGGGTATGTGTGTTTTGCATGGGAGTAGCAAGGTAGTTTCGAAAGATTTGTGGGTATGCCTGTTCCTTCTGTATCGCTCGATCTGGAGGAAAGTTTCGTGAGGATTATTGTGAGAGGCGAAGTGTGAGGTATAATAAAAGATCCACCATCCGATCCAGGGAGTGCACTGTTGCGGTAAATAGATTACGAGACCATAGTATAGAGATTCACTAACGTAAAGCCATGCCCAATGGGCGGAATTTCTCATGTGATTTTGTTGTAGGTTGTAGAATTTGTGTGTTTAGGAATAAATCAAATAGTGAAAAGAAAGAGATTGGTGGCCTTTTTCATTAAATTGTATGTTATCGTAATGTCCCGAATTTATATAAAAGCCGTTAAATCAAAGACAAAAGGTAAATGTGGTATTGCCAGTGCGTAGTGTACAGTCAGAGTTCTATAAATCACTGATAGTCAGATGCGTGTTTCCGTTGCGTATTATTCATACAGGAGGATAATTTGTAACTAAATAGTAAGATACGAGAATTCATGTTGCTCGATAAATTAAGGAAGATTCCACTCGCTTGGCAAACCACACATCTTGCAGGCCTGACTGCTTGATGCCACAGTATGAGAAAGGCAAGTGGGTGCCTCTCAACCCCACAGCGTATTACTCTGAGATCTCATACGTTTTCCATTCAATTTTTTTAAAGGAAGCTGAAGTGCTCGGGAAACTAAATTCCTTCAGAGGATTTGTCACATGCATAAAAACTGAACTTTAAAGTTGTCTCTCATATTCACAACATTCAGTACAGAATTTCCTTCTCGTTTTCTCCTTCGCAGACACTTTGCAAAGACATATTCTGTACCTAACAAACGATCTCCAAAAGCATGGTTGTCTTTGCCAAGCTCAGCAGGATGCTATGACGATACTCTTTGAGGTGCTGGCTTTTGGCGGGCCAGTCAACAGCGAACGCGGCGCGTGGTCTATTGGGAAACGTTGGTTTGAATGCACACACACACACATACACACACCGAGAGTTGGACGCTGGTGCTCGGCAGGCGTAGGTGTGGTAAGACGCTGTTATAACTGAGTAGCATCGAAATCAGGGTCTACTGTTCAATCGCATACCTCGTGTCAGAAATGTGTGCCTATTTTCTGTTTCGTATTGCAAGTCCTGGCGTAGTTGTAGTTACCATGCTTTCAGAACTTCGGCAAGCGTTTTATGTGTTGAGACGGTACGTTCGATGTTTGGTGAAATGCACGACTTTCGAAGCACTATAAAGAACAGATTTCACATTAATCAAGTCGCATATCACGGCACTTGAATTCATCATAGCTCCCTTTTAGTGAGCATCTTTCAGTACTTCCTGAGACAATAGCTTTCTTTTGTTTAAATATTTCCCGTATAGTGGTTCACTGTATTGTGTGTTACACGTACGGATGTTGTGCTCGACATGATTATCCTTTAAATGCAATTACATATTTATTCATCCAAAGATTATAAATTGTGATTTCTTGCTACCCATTTAAAAACTGTGACACTTTTACGGCCGATATGCCCTTTGTATTTGGCATCACGCTATCTCACATAAAGTTCATTCTCATTTCAGCAGAGATATAAATTTTTCTGAGCTGTTACTGGAATCAACATACATGTTTCAAACCTAAAATTCATCACGCTAAAAGCGTACATAACTAAGCTACAAGCTGAGTAACTTACACGCTGTTACGCCCTGTGCTTATCACAACTTGCTAACTACGTTCATGGAAAACGATTGCCTGTTTATGCCCATTATTCTCACGTTGCACAAAGTAAGCTACTCCTGTCCTTCAGTTATTCTATTACTTTATAAAAGCGTAGTCGTACACCCTTATGATATCATTCATAGAACGATACTTCACACACGAGAGAGCATTTGGTTACAGGATATGTTTCAGGATACATAGTTGCATGTAATCCGATTTATAAAAACGCCCCCCCCCCCCCCCCCCGAAGATAGGTGTCAGCTTACAGCTGATCAATAATAACATCTTCCACTCGTGTGACAGAGTGCGTAAAAGATATTTTGTTGTAAAATAGATGCTACAACCTGATAAAAGTTTTCATGTTATTACTGTGCAACTAGTTTCGGCGTGACAGTCATCTTCTGGCAGAAAGTTCAATTTTTTTTTCATTATGAATACCACTCATCTGCAATCTTGAAAAGTAAACCACGATTACTTATCACTCTGGCGAATATGTGGCCCTTGCACACTGTCAAGTTTAGTTTTAAGATTAAATTACAAAACTTGACAATGTCGCGCTATATGCAAGGGCACGGCGATAAGTAATTACGTATTGCTTTTCCATACTGTAGACATGTGGTACTCACAATAGAAAATTTTGAATGTTCTCCCAGAAGATGAACGTTACATCTAAACTAGTTCCAGAGTGATAACAGCAAAAGTTTTACCACCTTGTTGCGGTTTGTTTGGCAACGGAATGAACTTGCAGTTGCAGTATGGACCCTGCCTACATTGTTTAATGGAACTTCCCCTACACGAGTAAGTGCAGCTGATGTAGAATATCGACTGAAACAACGGAAAGAATGCATAAGTTCAACGGACATCATAACACTACACCCCCCCCCCCCCCCCTGAAAAGAAAGCACGCACAAGATATAGTAGGATGTTAACTTACATGTACGAGGTGCGACAATAAAGTAATGACACTGATGTGAAAAAAATGTTGCTTACCGTTTTAACCAAGTTTAGTGTTGTCTCCTTCAAAGTAGTTCCCTTCTGATTGTACACACTTTTTCCAGCGCTTCCTCCATTGATGGTAACATTTCTGGAACCCATCTTCTGTAATATCCTCCAAGATCCCCGTCACAGCTTTTTGGACGTCTTTTATTGTTTGAAAATGGTGTCCCTTGACCACCGTTTTGAGTCTTGGAAATAGAAAAAAGTAGCACAGAGCGATATCTGGTGAATAAGGTGCTTGTGGTAGTACTGGAATTTGTTTTGAGGTTAAAAATTGCTGTGCTGACAGAGCAGTATGGGATGGCGCCTTATCGTGATGCAGAATCCAATTATGCACAAATGTTTCTCTTACCAAGATCTTCAGTCATTATTAGACGAACCATTTCTCGATTGATGTTCCTCTGCAAACATTTTCACAGATAATCTTCGATCACATCATACGAGTTCACGCACCCTGGCCAAGTTGACATCCGTCCACTGCAGTCTTCATCTTCAACATTCATTCTACCTTCGCTAGACCTTTTACGCCAACGAAAAACTTGAGCTCTTGACATAACCACCTCTCCAAAAGCCTTCTGAAGCTTACCGTAAGTTGTCGCCGCGTTTTCACACAAATTAATGCAAAAATAAATGGCATACCGTTGCGCAGTATTATGCGGTCCCATTTCCGTGACAAGAGACACTAACACTTGTTAACTTATTGCAGCACAACTCACGACTGAGCAGTTCCATCGATGTGCTGCTTGGACTAGAAGCAGCTTATAGACCAATGTCAAAGATATTGTGCCTACGTAAGCCGGCAGGGTTGCCACATCTTGCAAAGAAAATCAGTCTCATTACATTATTGTCACACCTCGTACATACTATCAGCAGATAGGTAAATCGTTGAGAGCTGCATTTCTCTATGGCTGGTAGAACGGTCACCAGGAGCCATTAGTGATATTCGCGTTTAGTGTTGGCTCCAAGCCTGCTGGGATACACTGCATAAGGCAAGTAAACAGCATTAGATTTTGAGTGATCGCTGTGTATAACACAGAGATGCGGCGTAATCGTTTGAGAAAGTGTTATCAGCACCTCACAGAGTTTCAAACGGAGCCTCATTGTAGCTCTCAATTTGGCCGGTTGGTTGAATTGTACAATGTTCAGATTTTTGTGGCATTTGAATGTGACAGTGGCTCAATGTTGAACTGTTTTAGATATATGAGGGTAGGCATACTACAGTCCGATGTACGAACGATGGCGATTCGTCCATGTCGAGGCACAGACGACGACTGCATTGTTGATGATTCCAAGCGACAGCTGAGGTGCGCGCATACGGGTGCTTTCCGCTTGAAGAAAGCGTATCTCCAGCAAATCATGCCTCTCCCATGCCAATGCGGAATGTATCACAAATCACCACCATCAGCCACGTCAACTCGCAACAAATGGGTTAAAAATTAACTAAACAATTCGCTACGATCAGGTTTAATGCTCGCATTAGCTACGGCATTCAGAGCAGAGCACTGAGAACACGATTGAACGCTCATTGGTTGTCGGAGTATGTGTAGGTGAGCAGAACAAGCCTAAACTCAAACACCATCGCTCATGACTCTAACTATAGTCGTCAAGGTTCCCGTCGACTACGTGTGACCACACAAAGTAGGATCACCGTTTTGTGCACCAAGCTCATCCCCGATAGAACATGTGTGGACCAGCTCGGACGTCAACTCCGTCCTAGTGCCAGTATGCACGATATTAAAGACCAGTTACAACAGTTGCGATCCAGCTTGCCTCAGGAGAGGATGCAACGGCTTTATGATACCCTTCACAACCGAATCAGAGCACGCATCCACGACAGAGGAGGTGATACGTCTTACTGATAAGTGGCCTCCTATTGCCAAGTTCTTTGTAAATTAGACTCGGTTTTGTAGTCACGGAAATAACGTCACATACCCTCCGAAAACGTGAATTTTCGTTACCTCCTCCTTTTCTGGGTGCATCACTTTTCTTCAGGCAGTATAGCTGCAGTAAAAGGAAATTCCAAGATGAGATTTATTGGAAGACTCTCAAGGAAATGTAGTTCATCCAGTAAAGGAAAAGCTTACAAAACACTAATTCGATCAATATTTGAGCATTTCTCGTCAATGTTGGATCTCTACCAGGTACGATTAACAGCAGTCATAGGGAAGAACCAAACAAAAGCGGCGCAATTGGACACGAGTACTTGGAGTAAGCACAAGAGCATAATGGAGAGCCTCATCGAGCTCCAGTGATAGAAGCGTTGTATGACAGAAAGGTGATTAGTGTTAAAAATCCGAGAGCGTTCGTTTAAAAAAAGAATCGGGCTACATATTGGTCTTACCCATGTACACTCGCGAAACAACCGCAGGGGAGAATCAGAGATAAGCTACCTGATCAAAGGAAACTGCACACCCATTAGCGTACATTAATATGAGATGGGTCCACCCTTCGTCTTTATGATGACTTTTCTGGGGACAGTTTCAATGAGGTGTCTGTGGAGGATGGAAGGCCTTTCTTCCTCAAGAGCTGAAACTAAGACTTTGTACCCTGGTGACTCTGGGACCTGGTGCGATGTCCTATGCCATCCCAAAAGTGTTCCATTGGGCTCAGGATGGGACACCGGGGCAGACCAGTACATTTCAAGAATGTTATTGTCCTCGAACCGTTCCCTTACGGGTACCAATATAATAATCGTCTCCAAACCGTTCCTCTTGCCGTAAACAGTGCATAACGTTATAAAATGTGTTCATTTCCTACTATGTTAGTGTTTCATTACCAGCAATAAGGAGACCACATCATTACCACAAGAAGCACCCCCATGCCGTTACACAACCTCCTCTGCTGCACAGTTGGCATTACACATGGTGGCAGGTAACGTTCTCCAAAGGTTCACCAAACCCAAACCCTTTCATTGGATTGCCACAAGATGTACCGTGATTCATTACACCAAATCAGTCGCTCCCAATCATCTATTGCCCATTGTCGTCACTCTTTACACCTCCTCCAGTGTCGCTTAGCATTGTCTACAGAAATGTGGACTTGTGGGGAACTGCGCACATTCTTTTTAACTCCCACCGCATCGCGCTAGTTGGACTTCTGGTAGCACTTTCAAGCTCACGAGTGATTCCTTCCGTTGATTTCATGTGGTTTTTTACAAACACTTTCCACAGCGGTCGACATAGCTTGTCTGCCAAAACATGAGGTGTGCCTGGTCTTGGTTTCGCTGTGGTTCTCCATTTTCACTTCACAATCACACCGCCAACAAGCGACTTGGGCAGCTTTAGAAGTGTTGAAATGTCCCTAATGGATTTGTTATTCAAGTGACATCCAACGAGTAATCTGCGTTCGAGGTCGCTGAACTCTCTTGGCCGATACAATCTGCTGTTGCTGCTTCTCCACTCATAACGTAATAGTCCCTACCTCCTTTTATACTAGCAGGTCAGTAGCTAGTGACATCTAGTGGTCAATTCCGCATTACGTAGTGGTGTTCGGATACTTTTGAAGTGATAGTGTATTAGATTCCATAAGGCGGCTGCAACTCACGAACCTTCGGTGAATGGAACAGGAGAAAGATAATGTTTTGTTTTTTGTTTTTTTTATGGGACTTAACTTCTGAGGTCATCAGTCCCCTAGAACTTAGAACTACTTAAAACTAACTAACCTAAGGACATCACACACATCCATGCCCGAGGCATGTGGCGCGGTTCCAGACTGTGGCGCCTAGAACCGCTCAGTCACTCCGGCCGGCAAAGCTAAAATGATAGTGTTACACTATAAGGCACCTTGTAGTGTCTAGATGTAGATGTTTCAACAAGAAACTAAGTGCATCGAGCTGTACAAAAAGTCTATAAATGACTTACAGAAAAACTGAGTTTTCATTGTATAGTAAAAACACAGGATATAATGGGAAAACGGACTGTATCACTCTTTTTGTTTTTAAATTTATTTTGAGTACCGGTTTAAAAAAATGGTTCAAATGGCTTTGATCACTATGGGACTTAACATCTGTGGTCATCAGTCCCCCAGAACTTAGTACCGGTTTCGATCTGGTGCATAGTTCATGCTCAGGTCGAATACTAGTACTGCAAAACACAGGGTATCCAATGTACTGAAGATACAACAGTTAGTTCATTGTTGTCTTCGTACCTTCCAAAAAACCTGAGTTTGCGGCCCTCCTTGTAGATCTGAATCTAAAGTTTGCATCAGACCAAAATAAATGTAAAAAAAGATAATGGGTGACTCGATGTTTTTTCATTATACCATCAACCATCAAGTTCTCTTTAAGAATCTTGTCTACAACTATGAGGAACTTAGAATGTTGGACAGGCACTTTAGTTTGACAGGCTTATTATTGATGATAAGGCAGATATCATATATGAAGCCCGTTTCCAGTGAGTATTGTAAATTTGTGACCTCTAGATTTTTCTAGCATATACCCAACATCTTCAATAATCTGTTCTGCAGACGTCCTAGATTTCCACAGGTTCTTCTGGTTGAAACTCAGTTTTTGTCTGTGTTTACATTCAAACATATAACCAGTGGAAAAATGCTCCTGTCTGAGTGCAGAAAAGGCCTACAGCTTTTTCCAAAAATTCTTGAAAACGTAATGTATTCAAGAGTAGCATCACATATTTGTACAAATGAAGTACTAACAAAATGTCAAACTGGTTTTGAGAAAGGCTTTTCAACAGAAAACGCTATGTATGATTTCACTGATCAAATATTAAATGCATTGAATAACTGAACATCACCTATTGAGATATTCTGTGATCTCTCAAAGACTTTTGATTGTGTGAATAATGAAATTCTGCTAGATAAGCTTAAGTATTGTGGTATGAGTGGGACAGTGCACAAATGGTTTAATTTATATTTAACTGTAAAAATGCAGAAGGTTTAAATTAATAGTACAGATGGTCTGCAAAAATCAGCAGAGTCCTCTAACTGGGGAGATATCAAGAATGGTGTCCCGCAGGGTTCAGTCTCAGGTCCTTTATTGTTCTTAATATACAGTATATTAATGACTGGCCACTCTGTATGCATGAAGACGCAAAGCTAGCGTGGGGCAAACACTTTCCAAAGACGTCGGTGACGAGTCGAGCCATGCACTACACGAGACACCACAGGAGTAGAGAAGCCACCCTGGTCCATGACCTAAGCCGCCGCCTTTAACTCAGGACAACTTTTCGGAGCTGGATTCAAGGTGAGGACATCACAAATGTGCTCATTCAGTACTGTGAGAGACGACAAGAGACGCACCAGGAGTCCAATCCCAGGTTAAACATCCCCCACACGACAATCTATCCATCACCTGCCTGAACGGTTCCCCAGTTGTGACCGTAATGCATTGTCTCAGTGGTTTTCAACGAACTCTCAATCGTTCGTCGACGTCTACGAATTTATGGTGCGACAGTTCGGTCTAGTCGCCTTTGCTAGTCTATGTGCACTGTGGTGTGTGATGAGCTGATGTAAAAGTTTGGGACGGTGGTAACTATACCGCACAGCGATAACATGATTCTTGATAGCAGGACTGCTCTCACTGATTGTAGACAAACAGCAAAGAAGCTAGTGATTCCTGCACTGTGGAATTTCTGTCCGACGTTAAAACCTGTGATAATTGACTAACGGAGCTATTTATTGGTGATAGAAATATAGTAATCATACCCAACAAACCAGAATCAGCTGAGGAAGTTGTAAATAATGCCTTTCAGAAAATTGTTAAGAGGTTCTCTGTAGACGCACACTCACTAAATTTGGCGAAAACACAGTATATACAATTCTGTGCAGTAAATGTCATAACACCATTGATAAATATAGACTGTGAACTGACGTCTGTTGCTAAGACAGAATACTTAAAATTTTTGGGTGCGTCCCTTGACGAGAAATTGAATTAGAAGAAACCATCGATGATATGCTGAAACATTTAGGCTCAGCTACTTATGCTATTAGGGTTAATGCAAATTTTAGTGATAAATATATCAGTAAAATAGCCTAATATGCCTATTTTAAATCACTGCTTTCATATGGCACCATTCTGTGGAGTTATTCATCATTAAAAGAAAAATTATTCATTGCACAAAAGCGTGTTAGCTGGAGCCCACCCAAGATCACCTTGTGGACGTTTATTTAAGGAACTCGGGATATTCACAGTACCTTCACAATACATATTTTCACTTACGAAAATTGTTATTCATAACCCATCCCAATTCAAAAGTAACAGCGAAGTGCATAGATACAACACTAAAAGAAATGACGATTTTCACTATTATGGTTTAAACCTGACTTTGGCACAGAAAGGGGTGAATTATGCTGCCACTAAAATCTTTGGTCATTTGCCAAGTAGCATTAAAAGTCTGAAAGATAGCTAACCAACATTTAAAAATAAATTAAAATAATTTCTGATTGACAACTCCCTCTACTCAATAGATGAATTTTTAGATATGAATTAGTAACTGTAAAAAAAATTATTTTGTATTAAGAAAATTTATGTTAAAGTGGCACTTTCCTCATCATTACGAAATGTCACTTGATCTATGGAACAAATATTAATGTATGTATGTAAGTATTATGTACTGTATGTATGTATGTATGTTCCTCTTCAAAAAAACTGTCAGAAAAGTGATGATACAGGTGGTTCACTTGTCATCCCACCTTCCTCAACAAAAGTCTTGGCATGCAGACACATTTGCGCTCTTTTAACAGATTTTAAATTCTTGAACCCAGTTTCTTTTTGTACTTAATCCTTCACAAACAGCATCTCATTCACTGTGTCTGTAGACGTCTTTCTCTCACTGTCTCCTTTTTCTCCTACTGATGTACAGTATATGAGCCGTGTGCGGCTCGTGTTCGTGCCGTTTATTGCTTGACATCTTGTCTTTGCGGTACTGCCGTCCCGTTTCTTATTCGATTTATTGGCTTGCCTGGCTGTGAGTGGCAGCAGCAGCGTACTATCTTTGGAGCGACCGCTAGTATTTTTGGGTCGTTGTGTGTCGGGAGTTGAGTGGGAATGGAGCAGCAGTGAGGTCCGGACAGCCATAACTCGCTCGACCGTTGTCGGCACACGACTTCAGCGGGGACGACCTTGGTTAGTCGTTCCATCGGTCGTCTCATCGGACGACGTGTATTTGGTCGCCGACCGCTTTTGGGTTCTCTGTGTGTATCGACTTGTGATTCCTCCTAGTTGTTCCTCAGTGACTGTTGTAGTATTGTACGAGTTGTTTGTAGAAGTTTTTTCGTGGAACCGTGTTGTAACTTGTGTGGCATTGACTGAGCAGTTATTTTTTATTGCTGTCTATGTGCTGGATTGAGGTAGTCGGTCTGTTGGGACAGAGCAGTGAGTAAGTCTCCATAGCGCGAGGTCAGGCAGGGACCGCTTGCGGTGTGCACACGTGGTCAGATTGTGAGGTGCTAGTTGCGAGAGCTACAAAGTTCGTTGCCCACCGAACCTGGACGCTGAAGTTGAGCGATCACTTAACCTGTTATGAAACCTCAACTGCTGTGACATCTCTTTGTTCATCGCCGGTTGTTGTTTCCTGGGTCGTTCCAGCTAGCAGCAACATATGGTGTGTTGGAGTCGGCGAAATTTTACAGCCATCTTCTTATTTGGTCTTTAACTAATAAATTAATTGTTACTTACCAATGAAGTTCACCAGCGGTATTTTTTGCCTTGTGCCCATTAACGGCCCAGTTACCTACCCTGATAACTAGCGTAGTTTTCTGGCAGAGTGTTTTTCTCACTATGTTGATGATGTCTGGCACGGCGTGTAGTTCGATAGCCTTTTAGTTGTTTGTTCATATTTTTTTCTTTAGAGTGGTTATTGTGCTTTGGCTGTTTTTAGATTCCAATTTTGAAGACGTAGTGCAGCTGGTATTAAAACGTCTCCTGAGAATTATTACTGACACACAATATTTTTTGGCGCAACGCAATCTGACTTTCAAAAATCCCTACAAAAGAATCGCCCTGACTACCATTAACCTATACGTTTCACAAATCACTTACCTCACAAAAATCTTCCTTACTCGAACTACTGCAATACAGCGAGCGCCACTACTGCCAGCTACATAAAAGATTCAAACTACGGAAGGCACTAACTACTGATAGGCATAGTTAGCAAATGAAAGATTTTAATAGAGAACAAACAATGTATTTACCTTAATAGTCATCAAAAATCATAATATATATATATATCAGTTCATGACATCCAGTCTTACAAATTTCAAAATTCCGCCATTTCTCCCCCCACATCCACCACTGCTGGCGGCTCACCTCCAACTGCACAACGCTACGCACTGTTCACATCCAGCTGCCCAACACTACAATGGCAGACAACAATGCAAACTAGCCACAGACTGCACACAGCACAGCCAGTGATTTTCGTACAGAGCGCTACATAACGTTGCCAATAAGAAAACATAAAGAGCCTACTTACATAGCCCCCATGCTCCCCCCAAAAAATTTTACAAATTGTTTCGGGCCGTGGCCAATAATGATTTAATAAAATTTTTCATAATTACAATAACAAACATATCAAATGCGTACACTTATTGATACAATGTTGGTAAACAGCTAAAATTTTCTCACAGTCCATAAAGGCAGTCCTGATCATTCATCACAGTAAAATTGCAGTGTTTTTCTCAAAGGCTGAGCAATAAAAGAAAATGCACACGGAAGTAGTGGATTTCCATGCAGTCTTGAAGAAGTAGCGTTGTCCTTCCAACGGAAAGACAGTGCTGACTCTCGACATGCAGACAGGTAATGGGCCACAACAGAGCAAACCCACAGCAGAGTTTTGAAGAATACTGGTAGGTAGGTCATCACAGAGCAGACCCACTGTAGTCCTGGTAGAGATTATGGTATTTGTGGGCCACCAGAGGTGCAGACCCACCTCAGTCCTTGTAGAAATAATGGTATTGGTGGGCCATCAAAGACGCAGATCCACTCTAGTCCATGTAGAGACGGCCAGCAGCCATCTGTTGCGACTGTGCAGGTGCACAATCACCATCGAAGAGTCTTGTACTATATAGCATGTCCATAAACCACCACTTGTGCACTCACAAAGTTTTTTTTTTAATTGTCTTTAGAACCAGCAATGCTGTTATCCAGTCCCTTGCTGAATTATTAACACACGTGCAAACACTATCAGTCCCTACTTCTCACATATTGTCCACATACTATGACCAACGGAAACATGTGCAGTGAAATGATACTTAATTTGATGAACTGGTGTCAATTCCAAATTTATACATAAGAATACAATAACAAAGGTACAAAATACATCATTAAAGAACATAACAGTATCGATGACATTTGTAGTAACACAGACTTTACAAAAGAATAGAAATAAACATGCAGATCAGTGTTACAAAAATTATGACATAAGTAACTATATAAAATAATGAGTACATACATAAAAGATCAGAATAACTTTCGAAACATCAACTTCACACATGAGCATTAAAACAGAACAGAATAAATAATGGTTAAAGATCTTTACAAAGAAAATAACATATTATCAGAAAAATTCTACAACATAAATCTTATTAGCTAAACACATAAAGACAGGAAAAAGACAAATACACAAGAGTACACAAACACATAGTGGGTTTACACAAGGAAAGGACAGGGTTTGTTTTACTGCAGTATTTTGCAGACAAAACTTTCTTTACTTCTTGGAGATCTCCCTTCATTCTTCATTATTTCCAAAAAGTCCTATCCAAACATGCTTTCTGTATTTTGTTCACATCCTCTTTCAAAAATAGTTTTTCTCCACTGTACACTATTTTTTTTGCCAAACCATTTTCTTATAGCTTCTCAATACATTTCTTCCAATTCATCATAGTTAGATTCTTATATAGTCTACCCCCTCTTAAGCTACTTAAATCTACTGAACTCAGATATATATACCAAGGGACGAGGCAATGCAGCAGCACATAACAAATTAACACAAACAGCAATGACAAAAAATTCAAATTGGCAAAGCAAGCAGCACTAAAATAAATTAGCAGAGCAAATGCAATATTACAACTAATATAAGGTAATGTGCAGCAAACAATAAAAATAAATCAGTAGTAAAACTGGCTTAACAGAGTAATACAAAGTCAAATTCAGTAACACTATGCCTGGCAAACAGCAGCAGCAAATGAAATAACTTATACCTAAACATGACAAAGCTGAAGCATAAAAAATATTACACTAAAAATGGCCATGTCTAATACCTATGTCACATCTTAACACTAGAGTGATGCATCACGAGAACTTACACTAGCAGATGAGTTACCAAATCGTAAAAAATTATTTATGCAATTCCTGTGAAGGGAAATGTCTATTTATGTAACCTCGTTTTCTTGGAAGTAGATCATAAATTTCTTATTGACTGGATCTGTAGGCATAAAATAACTATATTAGTACATCCATTAAATTTTATTTTAACCAATACTGCAGTGCAGCTAGAAACTAGATATTAAACAAAATGAGTGAATAAATACATAAAGCAAGCCATATGGCATTTCTCTCAACTAGCAAGACAATAGCCATGAAATGTTTCTCATCGTTTCATTAGGCATTTTAGTAAATATCATATATTAAGAGCTCCACAGTGTTATCATATGTTTTAAAGTCTGAGCGTGTCGTATTTGCGATGCTTTCTACAAAGGCATGTCAATAGCGAGGATAATGGCCCCTTTTTTTCTCCACCTGTGCCTCTGAAAGGCACACACTAATGGCTTTTTTTCCAGGTGACTGTCGCGCAGCTGGGTGCCCACGACTCATTACGTGAAGGTGGTCACTTAACTTTCTTACTGAAATATTTACGACACCAGTTTGCATTAGAGTGACAGTCTCATATAAAAAATTTCACAGGTCGAGAATTTGCATGGCAAATGTGTAGAAACAAAATCCTATGAATATAACAGTGTTCAAAACGTTTTCGTCGGCATTGTGATACATTCACACATTTACACACATTTCATAACTCTTAAAGCACGATTCTTGGTTTCCAACATCCTTTTCCACAAATCAGAGTCCCTAACCACTAGTCATTATTCATATACATATTCGTCGACACTTCTTCAATATTTCATCATAATAAATACGTAACATAATCAAATTCCTCATATACGGTAGCATCATCTTATTGATCATAAACATACCTCAACAGTATAATACACATCGTCGTCGTAAAAATAACATAACACCTCAGTCAAATCTTAAAAACGTCATAGCTTTCTGAAGTAATGTCAAAACCTAAAAAAAATTCTCTGCTCATTTCAATAGTGTCATCTACCTCAAACGTACTTTAAAATCATGCTCCCTTGCCAAATACATCATTCAAAGCTCTCATAGTATCACAATGGTTCTGTAAAAATATGAACAGTTCACAAAGTACAGACAATATACAATTTCATAAGTGTGAAGTTATCCAATTGTGCAATTACGTAAACATGCGTCACTGACGTAGTAAAAAAAAATGTTTGTTTCTCTGTTAAATAATCAGATAGCTGTGAAATTCTGTGTTAGAGGAATATGGTACCGATGTGTAAAGTTGTATAAGCAAATACCATATTAGCTAGGGCTCCTTGTGCTTGCCAAACACATGGTACACAAAGTAAGCGTGTACCCCCCTGAGGATTAATGTAATTATACCCTCAGGTGTTACAGATTACAGCAATGGAATGAAATGTATCACGGAAAACTTTCCTTGTAATTCAAAAATCTTAAAAAATAAATGGTTTAAGTACAAAATTAATCACTCAAATGCGTGTCCTGTAGCGCTAAATGTGCGTCTTGCTGTAAGGTAATTCTGTGGAAGTGTCGTAGTTATCGTCCTCTGTAAGCAAAGTTCTGCTGAAGTCAATGTACTTACCTCATCATAAACGAAAGTGAAATGATTTGCGTATATATATCGTAGTAATTACGTACCTTACCATGATCAAGAAAGTACTATAATGCAACGTATTGTTGTGCTACGAAAAAGGCTGTCTCCTTGTAGCTATACCGCAAAAGTTACTACTAAAACATGTTTTACTTTCCAGAATAATACATAAAAACTGTGCAGATATAAAACAGAAACACCGCAAAAGCAACATTGTAAATTGTCACTCATTAGTAGCGTAGTGATAAAATCGTGTAGCTGTCACATAAACTAACCACTGTGTCGTCTGGTATCTCGCAGAAAGTACTTTAAATCCAGAATGTATTTTCAAGTAAACCAAAATGTTGCATTAAAATCTCATTAGCAGTGCCAGTATATGTTCTAAGTATGTGAGTCTTATAGTCATTACATAATCGTGCAACTAACAAGCAAGAATGTACACACACAATAACACTGTGTCGTCTGTTCACTATAACAATGCACTTGTAAATACTGTCTAAATATGTTCCCTAGCTTCTAGACTGGATAGTTAACTTCAAAACATTGTTGCATGTTAACAGTTTCTAAGTGTGACAACGCGTACTAGTAGCTTGAAGCGAAAAATTTTATAGCAAACGCTAAGTTAAAAAGCAGATTATCTTTCAATAAAGGGTTTTACATGTGAAATATGGTGTAAACATTTACTCTTATTAGTACGCAGAGTTTCAACTTCAACGCAATTATCATGTGTCATACGTCGGTAAGGAATGCTAAAATTTTTCTCAAGGTTAGCATCTATGTTATTTTTCTGTGAGCCAGCCAGCGCACGTGGCTGTCTCCGGTGCGAGTCATTGTATCTCTCTTTGTTGGCGCGCGTCGTTATTAGGATTAGGACACCTAACATCTACAAATTCACCTTGTCGAGAGAGTGTCCTGCCCTGTTTGAATCCCGCCAGTTCAGATGCAATTCAGGTCTGTCATTACGGTTATATCGTCTGTCGTCATGTCGGTAGATTCCATAGTTTCTTTCTTGTCGGTCACGTGGTGGAGAATTTCTCCCTGAATCGTAACTGCGCACTGGACCGTTGCATCTGAAGTTATTCTGTCTCCCTTGATAATAATTATTTTGGTTCCCATATTGTCTGTTTCTCTGATTGTCTCTGTGATAGTCATTACCGCGGAGAGGTGATCTTTCCCTGGAATTATTACTACTCTGCCAACGGTTGTCATATGGGTGGTGTCTGTTTTGGTCACGATTTGTGTTGTGAGAATAGCTTTGTCGTGTCCAGTTATTATTTCTTTCATCGCGGAATTGCGACGAATGTGACTGTAATTGTTGTGTTCCTGTTTTCGCGTTCCGCGATTGACAGTGTCAATTTCTAATTCTTGTAAGAGTTCCTGAAAAGTTTCAATGTCGTAAATGTTCAGGTAATTTGATTAAGCAAATGCGGATGAGTTCTGAGGGGCCATATGGGTTTGACAGGTACAGATTCTTGTGCAACATGCCTTGAAAATAATTTCATAAGATTGGAAAATTCAGATTGTTCGAAATGTTTCATCATTATGATGCTATGTTTTACTCGGTCTTGTGTAGCTTGAGACCAATATGCTGAGAGGAAGGCATGATAAAATTCTCCTTCACTGTTGCAATCGTGAATGACCGATCGCATTCTTACAGCTGGTTCATTCTCTAAACAGCCACACATAAATTCTAATCTGTGCTCTAATGTCCAGTTTGGAGGAAAACAATGAGAGAATTGATGGAGCCATGCTTGTGGATGAATGTCGTTGCCAGAATTCTTAAATGTTTTGAATTTACGTGTAGTAATGAACAGCTTATAGTCAAAATCATCATGTCGGCGAGTCGCATGTCGGTCATTGTTACGTCGTTTCGGCGGTTCCATTTCAAAATTCGGTGTACCTTGCCAATTTCTTTCATAATTTCCGAAGTGCCCTGAGTTATTATTTTGTGGCTGTTCCGTATTTCAATGTCCCTCTTCCCATATTGGAGCACGAGTGGCCTCTAAAATAGGTAATTCCTGTATTACCTGTGTCAACTGATCTTGTACTTCCCGGATTTCTCTTTGGTGTTGCGTATTAATTTGATTCTGATTTTGTTTGAATTTTCTAATTTGTTCGCACTCTTCTGTGTCATTAAAGACTACCGGTTTTGTGTCATTCAGATTATCATCTACCTTCGTAGATAAATTATTTAGCTGATCCGAAAGTTCAACTACTTTCTCTGATAATGAACTAATTTCCTCCATGTGTCTTTCTGAACCAATTTTCAGAGTATCTACTGTGTCCTTTAAAGTTTCCTGAGTTTTTGCAAGTTGCGTAACTGAATCGGTAGATGCAACTGAATCAGTTTTAGCTTGCTAGGTGTCGTGATTTTCATGAACTATAGCTTGCAGTTCCCTTATGGCTGCTTTGTGATTCTGTAATGCATTTCCATGACGCAAAAAAATAGGTTGGAAATGCTCACAAATTTGTTTTTACGTCATTACAGACTTTTTGACATTTCGATTCGATTTTATGTAACTCAGTAGTTAAATCTTCACGTGTTTGTTCAAGTGTGGTGTCTAACTTTTGAAGATTTTGTTCCATTGCGTCTAACTTTTGAAGATTTTGTTCCATTGTGTCTAACTTTTGTAGCCTTTGTCCCATTTGTTGCATTAGCTGTAATAACAATGCGCTGGTATCTGAAACATCTTCCTCAGTGCTTTTCGGCAGTGAAGTTGCACCGGCAACATTCACATTTTGACAAGCAGAAAATGTGTCATGACTTATTTGAGAAAACGGTGAGGACCCAAAACCTGAATCTGCAGTATTTGCAAAATTGTGTCCTGTCATTCCCGATTCCTGAGGCGGGCTGTTGCCGACCGATCGATCGATAATGCTTCCCTGTTCACTAATTGTTTCACTGTCTACACCATTGTTTGCAGCCCGCTTCATTTCGCTATGCACAATTACCAAATTACTACTTTGAACATTAGTTAATTCATTACTGGGCGGCGCTAACACACTGCTTTTGTCTTCACTGTCATTTCTCAGTTAACTTTGGAGCCTAGTATTACGTTTTTCACACGCCATTATTGTCACAATATTTCATACGACAACACAGAAAAGCACAATTTGAAGAGCAAAATAAGAAAACACATTAACATAGCATTGAAAATGATATCTCGTTAATTGCAAGCGCAGCTGGGAAATACTTGGTGCAAATCTACATGCCTGCCACAACTGTTTTACTGTACAAGAATGAAAAACTACAACTACAAAGGAGATTCTCTCTACAATTACGCGCTAGCAATAAACCAAAGGTACACTAATTACACAAACTACAAGAAAAAATCAGAACGTTCCAGTGAGGTATCCTCGGCTAAGGGTCGACATATAAAACGTCCCCTGAGAATTATTACTGACACACAATATTTATTGGCGCAACGCAATCTGACTTTCAAAAATCCCTACAAAAGAATGGCCTTGACTAACAGTAACCTATACGTTTCACAAATCACTTACCTCACAAAAATCTTCGTTACTCGAACTACTGCAATACAGCGAGCGCCACTACTGCCAGCTACATAAAAGATTCAAACTACGGAAGGCACTAACTACTGATAGGCATAGTTAGCAAATGAAAGATTTTAATAGAGAACAAACAATGTAGTTACCTGAATAGTCATCAAAAATCATAATATATATATATAGCAGTTCATGACATCCAGTCTTACAAATTTCAAAATTCCGCCATTTCTCTCACCACATCCACCAATGCTGGCGGTTCACCTCCAACTGCGCAACGCTACGCGCTGTTCACATCCAGCTGCCCAACACTACAATGGCAGACAACAATGCAAACTAGCCACAGATTGCACACGGCACAGCCAGTGATTTTCATACAGACCGCTACGTAACGTTGCCAATAAGAAAACATAAACAGCCTACTTACAGTATCTTCATCCTCGGCTAATATTTTACGTTGTACTACCGTTGGTCAGGTGGAAGGGAATTGATTAGGTTGTTGGTCTGTCCTTCATCCATCCCTAGGCTGGGTTGCCATTCGATTATTTAATCTTACTCTTGGCAGAAAGAGCTGAGTCGAAACAAGGCCCCTGGAGTAGACAACATTCCATTAGAACTACTGACGGCCTTGGGAGAGCCAGTCCTGACAAAACTCTACCATCTGTTGAGCAAGATGTATGAGACACGCGAAATACCCTCAGACTTCAAGAAGAATATAATAATTCCAATCCCAAAGAAAGAAGGTGTTGACAATGTGAAAATTACAGAACTATCAGTTTAACAAGTCACAGCTGCAAAATACTAACACGAATTCTTTACAGACGAATGGAAGAACTGGTAGAAGCCGACCTCGGGGAAGATCAGTTTGGATTCTGTAGAAATACTGGAACACGTGAGGCAATACTGACCTTACGAGTTATCTCAGAAGAAAGATTAAGGAAAGGCAAACCAACGTTCCTAGCATTTGTAGACTTAGAGAAAGCTTTTGACAATGTTGACTGGAATACTCTCTTTCAAATTCTAAAGGTGGCAGGGGTAAAATACAGGGAGCGAAAGGCTATTTACAATTTGTACTGAAACCAGATGGCAGTTATAAGAGTAGAAGGGCATGAAAGGGAAGCAGTGGTTGGGAAGAGAGTGAGACAGGCCTGTAGCCTCTCCTCGATGTTATTCAATCTGTATATTGAGCAAGCAGTAAAGGAATCAAAACAAAAATTCGGAGTAGGTATTAAAATCCATGGAGAAGAAATAAAAACTTTGAGGTTCGCCGATGACATTGTAATTCTATCAGAGACAGCAAAGGACTTGGATAGCAGTTGAACGGAATGGACAGTGTCTTGAAAGGAGGATATAAGATGAACATCAACAAAAAAAATGGTTCAAATGGTTCTGAGCACTATGGGACTTAACATCTGAGGTCATCAGTCCCCTAGACTTAGAACTACTTAAACCTAAAGACATCACACACATCCATGCCCGAGGCAGGATTCGAACCTGCGACCGTAGCAGTCGCGCGGTTCCGAACTGAAGTGCTTAGAACCGCTCGGCCACCGCGGCTGGCGAACACCAACAAAAGCAAAACGAGGATCATGGAATGTAGTCGAATTAAGTCTGGTGATGCTGAGGGAATTAGATTAGGAAATGAGATACTTAAAGTAGTAAAGGAGTTTTGTTATTTGGGGAGCAAAATAACTGATGATGGTTGAAGTAGAGAGCATATAAAATGTAGACTGGCAATGGCAAGGAAAGCGTTTCTGAAGAAGAGAAATTTGTTAACATGGAGTATAAATTTAAGTGTCAGGAAGTCGTTTCTGAAAGTATTTGTATGGAGTGTAGCCATCCATGTATGGGAGTGAAACATGGACGATAAATAGTTTGGACTAGAAGAGGATAGAAGCTTTCGGAATGTGGTGCTACAGAAGAATGCTGAAGATTAGATGGGTAGATCACATAACTAATGATGAAGTATTGAACATAATCGAGGAGAAGAGGAGTTTGTGGCACAACTTGACAAAAATAAGGGACTGGTTAGTAGGACATGTTCTGAGGCATCAAGGGATCACAAATTTAGCATTGGAGGGCAGCATGGAGGATAAAAATCGTAGAGGGTGACCACTAAGTACTGGGAGATGAAGAAGCTTGCACAGGACAGGGTAGCATGGGGAGCTGCATCAAACCAGTCTCAGGACTGAAGACCACAACAACAACAACTCTTGGCTACTTGTCTTAACTCACCTTACATTAGAGCTACCTCCTCAGGCCGACCCTTGGAACACTTCTCAGCACCATTCTTCTGTTGGTTTTAGATTGTGATTTTCATTTTAGTCTGATGAATTTAGTTTGTTTTAATTTTAAAGTAAGGCCTTCAGCCGACTTAAATTAAAATTTGAAGACTGATTTGTTTAAAAACTAAATTTTAAAAGTTTGTTCTATCTGAAATTCTCATTATCCAGACCTTGAGTCCTGAGCTGGTCAATGTTCAGCGTGTGGCCTTCAGCCGAGCTTTTATGCGAAATATTTTTTTAAGATAAGGCCCTCAACAGTCTTAAATAAAAATTTTGAAAACTGATTTGTTCAAAACTATTTTTTTAAATATTTGCTCTATCTGAAATTCTTGTTATCCAGGCCCTAAGCCCTGAGTTGTTCAATGTCTTATGTGTGTCCTTCGGCTGAGTATTTAGGTGAAATATTCTTTTTTAAGTAAGGCCTTCGGCTGCGTGTTTTCTTTAAGGCAATTTTTATAACTTGTGTTCAGGTCTTCAGCCATTGTTGTTTTTGGTGTGGTTTTGAGCCTTCAGCCCGGGAGGTATTGCAAGTTTTCTTAACTAGGCCCTCAGCTGTATTGTTTTAATTTGATCCTTCTTAGGCAATGTGTAATTAAGTGGTTCTTAGGAGAATAAAGTTTGTGTGTTTTGTGCAACTAACAGTAACTGATTACAGCCCCCTCAACAACCATAACCTGATCCTCTCTATCCTGCAAAACCAGATTTCAGTATAATCCACTGCCACCATCTCCTCTCTCGCTTGCACTGTCTCTTTTTATATTTCTTTCCCATGGTTCCTGTCTCCACCACACCTCGACAGCTCAAAAATTCTAGGGCTCCAACATTATTTTCCCTTATGCCCTCATCCTTAAAATTTCCCTATGTGTTAAAATGTTAAAGTCCATCAGTCTTATATTCACCTTTCCTGTGTTCCGACAGGAGCATTTTTCCGCTGGTTCTTTTCCCTGCTACAGCATGGAGTACAGCTTATATAAAGCGAATTCTATAGGTTTATTTATACATTTCAACGTATTTATGTATTTTGACGCATATAAACAACGAAAAAGCAGGCATATGTGTAATATGATGTTAACATTAAACCATCTGCGTTACATTTCTTCTGGATAATTTGCTCATCGGTCGAATTTCATCGAAAGCGTCCGGCCTATTATTTGTATCTCAAAAGAGTAAAAATATTTTTAGAAATATTTACTGAATTTGCTCTTTCCACATTGATTTAGGCAGTAATTTCAATTTCTTTTCAGGCATATTAGGATCTTTTTAGCCCATTTTTTGTCACTGTGGTACCTCTTTGAGCACATTTATGTGGGAGTCAAGTTCCCAAAGTGAGCGCGTCATGAAGGTTTATTGGTGAAAAAATGTTGACTACAAACATACTTCGGTGACCTCAGAACCCCTACGATGACCTTCGAACCGTTTCCATGTGTTCACACCGTCAGTTAAAATTACATTTATGCCTCAGACCGGATAATACGTGCATATTTTACGAGCATAATTACGGTAAGTTTGAACTTCTGGATCTCGGTAACGGATAATGGTATCGAAAGCAGTTTTAAAGTTCCCCAATACATCATCTTCCGAACATGTAGTAAAAATTTCGCAGATTTGACGTGAATAGAAATAATAGACCATCCTCACAACTGGCACTTCATGTAAATAAATTATGGTTTTTCTGGGGCTTCTCAGGAACCGGTCGTGAAAAAATTTTGCCTCTATAAGCCACCTAAGGTCCACCGTAGCCCACACCTAATGCAAAAGAACCAACTGATTTGCTCGATTTGCCTGAGCTGAAGGAACTGTGTAATGTTTAAATTTTGACCCCGTACTGCAGGATAGATACAGTATGCCCCTTCGTCCGGTATATATATATATATATATATATATATATATATATATATATACTCCTGGAAATGGAAAAAGAACACATTGACACCGGTGTGTCAGACCCACCATACTTGCTCCGGACACTGCGAGAGGGCTGTACAAGCAATGATCACACGCACGGCACAGCGGACACACCAGGAACCGCGGTGTTGGCCGTCGAATGGCGCTAGCTGCGTAGCATTTGTGCACCGCCGCCGTCAGTGTCAGCCAGTTTGCCGTGGCATACGGATCTCCATCGCAGTCTTTAACACTGGTAGCATGCCGCGACAACGTGGACGTGAACCGTATGTGCAGTTGACGGACTTTGAGCGAGGGCGTATAGTGGGCATGCGGGAGGCCGGGTGGACGTACCGCCGAATTGCTCAACACGTGGGGCGTGAGGTCTCCACAGTACATCGATGTTGTCGCCAGTGGTCGGCGGAAGGTGCACGTGCCCGTCGACCTGGGACCGGACCGCAGCGACGCACGGATGCACGCCAAGACCGTAGGATCCTACGCAGTGCCGTAGGGGACCGCACCGCCACTTCCCAGCAAATTAGGGACACTGTTGCTCCTGGGGTATCGGCGAGGACCATTCGCAACCGTCTCCATGAAGCTGGGCTACGGTCCCGCACACCGTTAGGCCGTCTTCCGCTCACGCCCCAACATCGTGCAGCCCGCCTCCAGTGGTGTCGCGACAGGCGTGAATGGAGGGACGAATGGAGACGTGTCGTCTTCAGCGATGAGAGTCGCTTCTGCCTTGGTGCCAATGATGGTCGTATGCGTGTTTGGCGCCGTGCAGGTGAGCGCCACAATCAGGACTGCATACGACTGAGGCACACAGGGCCAACACCCGGCATCATGGTGTGGGGAGCGATCTCCTACACTGGCCGTACACCACTGGTGATCGTCGAGGGGACACTGAATAGTGCACGGTACATCCAAACCATCATCGAACCCATCGTTCTACCATTCTTAGACCGGCAAGGGAACTTGCTGTTCCAACAGGACAATGCACGTCCGCATGTATCCCGTGCCACCCAACGTGCTCTAGAAGGTGTAAGTCAACTACCCTGGCCAGCAATATCTCCGGATCTGTCCCCTATTGAGCATGTTTGGGACTGGATGAAGTGTCGTCTCACGCGGTCTGCACGTTCAGCACGAACGCTGGTCCAACTGAGGCGCCAGGTGGAAATGGCATGGCAAGTCGGTCCACAGGACTACATCCAGCATCTCTACGATCGTCTCCACGGGAGAATAGCAGCCTGCATTGCTGCGAAAGGTGGATATACACTGTACTAGTGCCGACATTGTGCATGCTATGTTGCCTGTGTCTATGTGCCTGTGGTTCTGTCAGTGTGATCATGTGATGTATCTGACCCCAGGAATGTGTCAATAAAGTTTCCCCTTCCTGGGACAATGAATTCACAGTATTCTTATTTCAATTTCCAGGAGTATATATATATATATATATATATATATATATATATATATATATATATATATATATATGGTCGCTATGCTAAGGGCTATGGAAAACTCTTTCTCCATATCTCTGTGATCAGTATAACCCGAGATATGACTCCTTGAAAAACCGCATTTTCGCAAGCGGCTTTTTGGAACATATTGGTTCCGAGCACTGTCGTGCAAGGACCGATTATGGAAATTTGGTTCTTCTTCTTTAAATCCTTCTTCTTTATCACACAAGTCACCAATTTTCACCGACAATAAATATATTAATTTTTCTTAATTATATGGCTGTCATTTGCAGCTGAAATTTTGCTCCAGCTTGCTTTTTTTCCTCCCATTATTCATGGCTCTATGTAAACAGTTCTTTCTAACACCCATAGGACCACTATTTATTAGACACTCACCTGTTGGACCATATTGTTTTTGTGTCCTGAGGAACGGCTGAACGTCTACTAAATAGTGACACAGTAAATTTTAAAAAGTACGCTTCACATAAAAGCATGAACGATGACTGCAACAAAAAATGACAAACTGGAGCAAAATATCAGCTGTACTGCAAATGACAGACAGCTACATAATAGTCAATGTGTGATACTAAGAAAATAAATGGACCCAGTAATGACGGTGAAACTTCGCCGAAATACGGATGTTAAAGAAGAAGAATTTGTGTTTACCCAAGACAAAACCATATTTCCATAATTACATATTCGTTTTGTGTATTTGCAGATTGATTAACTAAGGACAAGACAGTCCTCCTGCAGACCTGCATAAGAGGTTCTTTTTACATCTGATTATTTCCACATACAGAGTGAAACACAGACTAGCCAACAATGTTCCCTTACAAAAGCATTCCCTCGTAATATTGTGTACTCATAGTTTCTCCGATTATGCAATTTCTGTGCCCTGGTGCCCCGTGAGCATAACCTTGTCCTTTCGACCGACACCTCCATTGTACTGTTATCAAGGTGGCTCACAGATGTAAACACACGCTGCGGGGCCGTTTAATCTTTCGTCTAGCGTGCACTGCAGCTCGAGAGCGTGCCGGTCTGGGTAAAGTCGCTTGTGACTCCATCTGCTTTCTCTGTCTGGGCTGTGCTTGAGGTCTGTCAAATAACGAAGTATGAGGAAGAATTAGTGTCTGTATTAGATTTTCAAGTCTACTATGAAGTATTCTTCATTCGCTGCAAAAAGCGAACTTAAACAAAGAAGCGCACTCCTTTCCAAAGTTTCGACTAATGAGGTTCAAATCGCTCTGAGCACAATGGGACTTAACATATGAGGTCATCACTTCCCTAGAACTTAGAACTACTTAAACCTAACTAACCTAAGGACATCACACACATCCATGCCCAAGGCAGGATTCGAACCTGCGACCGTAGCAGTCGCGTGGTTCCGGACTGAAGCGCCTAGAACCACTCGTCCACCGCGGCCGGCGACGAATGAGGAACATACAATTAGAGTTCTTGAACAATACAAACTAAAAAGCTTGTCGTTGACAACGAATTACCTTAAGAATTGAAGATGATGTCGGATGTACTAGGACCATTAGCGTTTAATGATGCTCATGACTCAGCAGAGGGTATCAGTCCTAATCTCAGATTTTTGCAGTAGATGGTTATCTACGACAAAATGCTATTCAGTATCTAATTACATCTCAATAAAATATCGACCTACTAAGAAGACTGACAACAAACGTAAGTTGAAGTTGTGATCTTCACGGAATTTAAAAATGAGGAGCTTTTGTTAACAGGATTAGAGGATCACAGCGAGAATCAGTCACCTCTACAAATATCTGGGAGTACGAATGTGTGCAGATATTATGTTGAACAGCTGGATTAAGTACACTGGGGATTGTCGTGAGATGACGATGCGTGACGTGACGTATGCGACATGAGGCTCAGTTTGAGTATCTCTCAGTTATGGCAGCGAGCGAGCTACCCCAGTGGTAAGACACCGCGCTGGTCAAGTACTCGGAATGACGGAGGCTCAAATCCCCGTCTGATCATTTATTTCCGTAATGTGACTCAGATTAATGTTTGATGATTCCATTGAGGAAGGGAACATAACAGATAAGAAATTATGATGGTAGGATGAAAAGATACATTTGAATTTTCGTATTCACATACTGCGAAAAAGAAATTTACAATCATGAGAGAAGGTCTTAATAAAAGCGAGACTGATAATTATAAACTATGTTTCGATTAGTTACCTTCAACGAGGTGTATAATCAACTTGGCAGGCACATTTTGTCACATAACAATCATCCGAAGAATTTTAGATGTCAGCACTCGCAAATTCTTGGTTGAACAATACGTGGAACGCCTCACAGCATATATAAATAATCTTTTAACCCTCCTGGTAGCGTTGGAATTAATGTGATCTCATAACCATATTGGAAATATATATCTCCCTTGTTTATAAAACTATTACTTTCAAAATATATGACTTTCTCCCTCTGAGTCATTTGGATCCAATGATCGTTCATTTTTGTATCTAAAAAACATTAAAATTTATTCACGATTTTTGCACTCAGTGTGACTATGGTCAGGTTGACCCCAACTTACATCGTTTGTTTCTTGAATGTAAAATTTATGAAAACAGAATCGTGACTGTTGTGTTGAATAGCTGTAATACGAAACACATGGAACAATGAAAATATTATTTACCAGTTATTATTGTGCCCACTGTCAGCGTTTCTTTTATCAGCTGTTGTATCTTTCCAAGTACCACTGAAGTCAATATGACCCCATAAGCACCTTGGAAAATCATATCTCCCTCGTTTTCAAAAGCTTTTTTTTTTCAAAATATATGACTTCCTCTCTCTGAGACTACTGTATACAATGACGTTCTTTTCATTTTTATGCTTAAGACATATTAAAATTTACTAATTCTTTGGCGATGAGTGCCAAAGGGGCATTATGACCCCAATCTATTTTTTTTCTAGAACTTAACATTTTCAAAAATACAGTCATTACTGTTACATTGTACAATTGTAACGTATGTTCTTATGCCAGTTCATTAAAATACTGTCAATATATCCGGTACCCCAGTAGTACTCAATGGGACCAAAAAATCTTGATAGTAGGAGGGTTAACAGAAAAACACACGTTATTGACAATGGGGACAGTTCACATTTCTAACAATGAGGTACGCCTATTTCTTACCGTTATCTTAATTTTTAAAGAATCCTATCCATTTGTGCTCCATGCGATAATATTTTTACGGAAATGTATGTGTTCCTGACCTAGGAGAAAATGAATTGGCCATTTAATACTAAGGCAGACCAATGACTGAAAGCGTGTCATTCGCTCGGATGCCTACGCAAGAAGGGACGGAGACGGAGGACAAACAAACCGATAGAGCAAAACATGCAAGGAACGAAATACACGCAACAATAAGCTAAAAACCGTCTTGCTCGCCTCAGAACTTCAAAGATACGTTTCAGCACTTAAACAAAAATTAATATCCCATAAAACTACGGTAGTGATAAGGTATAAAAAGAGCAAGAGAGTTTTTTTTCCTTTTTTCAATAATGACAACGCACGTACTCTGCTGCGGCTTGCTTATAACATACTGCGTGGTAGATATTCTAATGCGTTAAAGAGAAACAGTTTTACGCTGGAAAAAATAGTCCCAATTTTGGCCACTCACTCCTGAATGCAAGGAAGGTGTATAGTGACCTTTCTATATGTGAAGAATTAGAAACGGGACGTGGGCAGAAAAGATCAAACGAGTGAGAAAGGCATAATTTTCATTTTATTATTAACTGCCACTTACACAATTTCTTCAACATGAGCACCAGAGCCGTCGACGAGATGCCGTACACGCCAGATTTACACCTGGTGGACAGAATTGGAGCTAACGTTTTCCATGATAACTTGGTTCCGCATTAACTCTTTAGCATATCTCCCAAGTTTCGCTGTCATACGATAATTACAGCGGACACTGGACCGTCATGAGTAGCTGCGCATTAATCATAACAAACCGTTATGTGAATTTACATGTTCTCTGTAATCGCTATAGGGCTGTGAGTCTTCTACAAGGCACAGTAACTACAGAAATCCGTTAGCTAACATTTCAATTTTCAAATTATGCTGAGTCGCGGTCCTGTTACAAAGACATTCTGTACCAGATTATCGATTGTTTAACGTATTACTGTCTTTGATTAGTTGATAAAAAGGATGTCTGTTAGCCAACGAGTTAAAATTTTATAGAGTGGCTTTTCGTCCTCCATATCTGCCTCAAATGCTTGCCATGCCCCTTGGAATTGCCTTCAACTAACTTCAGATAGCTCAAACTAGATTTATTTTTCTGAAGAAACAGTAAACAGCAACAAGGAAAGTTTTAGTCGAAATGTGGATGAAATTTTCGATGCATATAAAAAGACGACTCAAAACATGTTCCTCCTGCCACTATAAATTCACTTGTTGCTCGCAAACTGAATGTAAATCAGTGCGATTTGAGCAGGTTATGGAGATTATGGTCGAAAATTCGAAATGCGTTGTGGTTAAAAGAAACGAAGACGCGCATAAATTATGTATTTTTGTTTGAATTTAAAGTGTACAGTCAGCCGCAGCCTCACTAACCATTACAAGTAATTAACAGAAGTAATTCAATAATACTAATAATGGTAGGAGAATAAAATGATTTATTGACATTTTATTTTTACTGTTTTATTGTCATACCGTTTTTACAATGATTTCATTGACATTTCATTTCTATAGTGTTCACATTGACATTCCATTTTTACGGTGTTTTCACTGAACTTTAAACAAAATATGTTTGGTATATTGTCATCTTAAAATTTTACCTCTTTCCTTAAAAAGTTGTAGATTTACATAAATGAATCATTCTGTAGATCAAATAATGCTTGAGGAGCGGTTTTTGTTTGTAAATAAGGAATCTCTCAACAATAGTTCTGTTAGGAACCTGCCGGCCGGCGTGGCCGAGCGGTTCTAGGCGCTACAGTATGGAACCGCGCGACCGCTACGGTCGCAGGTTCGAATCCTGCCTCGGGCATGGATGTATGTCATGTCCTTAGGTTAGTTAGGTTTAAGTAGTTCTAAGTTCTAAGGGACTGATGACCTCAGAAGTGAAGTCCCATAGTGCTCACAGCCATTTGAACCATTTCGTTGGGAACCTCAACAAACCGAACTAACATAGTTTTTTTTCTTTTGTTTTTCAAACCAGCAATTAATGTTTCTGACTGCCTATACTTCTTTTGTGTCGCATATTAAGTTGAGTTATCTGCTTTTTATGCTTCTCCAATAACACATTCTTTGTTTGTACTCTAGTATATTGTGCTTTTAGCATATTTAGGCCTGGAAGACAGTAAATGCGATCATCATGGAAGTATTAGGTACCGCAAAATGAAATTCCGCCAACAGATTATAATAATAATTTTACTGCACAAAAACAGAAATTATCAATGTCATTGTGATACGAACATGGGGCAATATTACGTAGATTTACTAAGTGTTACTAATGCCTCATCAACAGCGCATTGTCTTGCAAACTATCGAAAGTTCGCTTTCTGGGTAGTGGTCTAAGACATGACCTTTTTTTTTTTTTTCAATGAACTGGAACAGTAAACGTAGTTGGTATTGCCCTAGACAAAAGGCACCCTCTCGTTATTTGGTTGATATTTCTCTTCAACATGAGTCGAGCAGAAGAAACTGGCGCAAGTCAGAAATCAGTTGTCTCATTTCATATCTACAACACGTCTCTTTGTTAGCTCCTTGTCTTTTAAAGAAAACTTGTAATTTATTGAAAATCAAATTATTTTGTTGGGTTTATCTTAAGCATAATTACAAGCACAATTTTTATCTCATCTACGAATGTTAAAAAATATGTGTCGTATTTTAGTTGTACTAAAATGTCGCTTGTTGTTTTATCGTTTAAATTTGTGCAATTGCCTGCTGCAGATACTGCAAGCGTGTTCAAGTTATATTTTATTGAACAAATGAACCAGAAAAATTAAATATTTCATTAATAGCAGAACACTTGACACTTCGAACACAACTCATACTGTTTGGAGCAAAAAAAGAAAAAATATAATGACCGAATTAGTGTCGGTTGAGGCAAGGAGTACTGAAACTAGTGTCTTAGCCACTCTAAGAAATTTAACTCTGTCCTGCAAGCCTATACTTTGGAGACAGCATGTACAGTCCAACCACAGACCTGAATGGACCGTTGGCACGTGTTTGTGAGCCCCATTTTACGGCGAACAACGCAGTCTGTTCTTGCCTTATTGTTAGTTTCCTCTCGCCAGTTCCAAGTGCTGTACTCTGGACGACTGGTGTCACAGCTTGCTCATGGACGCTGGGTGTCTGAACTGAGATTACTTTCTGACTACCATTTCCGGCCACGATCTGCGAAAATTGAGGTGAGGTTGGCACATACGTTTTGCGTAAAATTCTGTCTGCAATGTTTCAGGTCTTTGCCTTCATTTGTATTCTGATAACTTCCCCTTGTTGAAAGACGTAGATCGTTTTGCACGCCCATAATACAGTAACGGATTTTCACTCTTACATTCGTAAGGTTGGGGTAATGGCTACATCACACCCCCGCTAATTCAAATCACTTCTGTATTTGATATTTACTAATGTGTCTAGAGTTTTTCTTCGTTCAGTTTCTCATATATCACAGCCCTGTATACCAGCGGTCCATCGCAGGACACGTGTAAAATTTGATTTGTTATTACTTTTTAACAAAGTCTTAATAGTCACGAACTAAATCATCTGTAATTTATTTTCCTTCGCCAGTCACTTACCAAATCCTTGATAAATTTTGACTCAACACGTGCTTTTATATTCACCCTCTCATCTGTATTTAATTGTGAATTCTACCTTCAGCAAAAGCATTAATCAGCGTGGGAGTTAAGTAGTGTTGCCGAGACTCCGAGACTGCTTGCCGTTTTCCAGATTATGTTAGACTCGCATCCTCACTGAACGTCCTCTACCAACAAGGAAGAAGTACCCGTGATCCTAAATTTAATGAAGATATTATTTCACGCATGGGATGAGCAGACTTCCGGATAAATTCCGACATGCCCTCCTTTTTCTCTCTTCGTCCGGGTTCGGAGCGGTTTTTGCTTTGTCCTCCTTTTTCGCAAAGTCGAACATAATAAAATTATATTTGCAGTTATTTCCGTAGTAGTGCTCTTTTCTTAACTACCTTATCTACATTTGTCAGCAGGATCTCGGTTTTATCGATTTTTTCGCTACTGCTCGTGGATCGATCCATAAGCCAATGCAAATATCGATTATTTATAATTTCCTTTCGATGTTTTCAGTTCCGGATTCACATTGTTTTGGCTTGGCGCTATAGATTTCGCGCCATGTACTCAGTTCAGATATGTGTGTGGTAGATTTGTTGTTTACTGTAACCGAGTGAATTTTATAAAATATCTGACAATGCTTAAACGCAAGTGTATAAAATACATTCTCAGATGTTCTTTCTTACAAATATTCTGCCTTCAAGAAAAGGAGAACTGAATTCGAAGCAGAATGTAAAATATCTGGAGCTCTAAGTTACGTCTCAGTGGGCAATAAAGGTAAGAAATAGATTGACAAAGTACTTTATTGTTGTGGTCTTATTTCATGGTTTCTTAGCCATTCAGTTTATTTATATTTTTTTATTTATTTTTTATTTATTTATTTATTGTTCCGTGGGACTAAATTAAGGAGAAGTCTCCATGGTCATATACTGAATGAGCAAAATTGGAGGTAAAGTGTCTTATTGTCACAATTCATAATTATTTTTCTGTTTGCACTGTTATAACGGAACAGTTACACACTTTATATGAATTTGTTGAGGTAAATTATAAACAAGTCGCGCCTTATGTGAAAACTAGGTGATTGCCTCGGTGTACATGCCGCGTCAATTCAGGATTGCCTCTTTTTCCCATCCATCGAAAGGGTACTGGAAATGTATACTGCCATGAAATCTTACTTTCTGTCCGAAAGCAAGTCGTCAAAGATTTTGTTTCAGTTTTTTGAAAATAGGTTAAGTGAAGCCTGCCTATGGCATTTGCATTCTCTGATGTCTGTGTTCATTTAAAACATTCTGCAACTAGAAAAGGAGGATAATTCTGTGCTGGATGTGATGGAAATTTTAGATTCTGTATGTAAGGTGCCTGAAGATGGATTCAATGAAAAGTTCATTTGCCTGAAGTTTAAATAGAAACTGGAAATTGAAACTGAAACAGCCTCTTATAAAGAAGTTAAACTGTTTATGGAGGAAGTTATGTTGTTGAATCAGCCGTGCCAAGAATATGTAAAGCGTTGGCTGTGTACGTTTGACTTTTCCTGTCTCAAATGGGTGTCTCTCTTTTAAAAAATGCTGACTAGTGATTTTGTAAAAAGCCTTTTGTGTTTTCAGGCTAAATGTAAAGCTTTATAAATTGAAGATGTGAAATGTTTTGACTAATTCTGTGATTTTAGGCAATTTCTGAATTTAGTGAGTTACCTTATAGTAAAAAATGGGCTAAGAATTTTTGTGAAATTAAGTTTGTTGATTGCCATTCAGAGCTGTCAGAACTTGCTGACTACTTTTCCAGTGTATCAGTGCACAATGCAAACGTATAAAAAGTCGCTCACTATGACACAGTGGACTGATGCAGGAATAGGTTGAACCTTGAATCTGTTAAAGGTATGTTAATGATCAAGTACAATTTGAAGGAATTTTCTTGTGTACCTTTTTACAACTATCTGTTAAGCAAGTCTACACTTCTACCGGAAAATCGATCTTCAGAGAAGTACCGATAAAAGTTTAGGCCTGTATTTTATGTCTCTGAACGTTTTTTCTAACGTCGTCCTCCTTTATGAAGCTGTTTGCCCTCTTTTTTTTATACGTCTGCATTACTTCCAAAATTATCTTTAACAAAATAGCTAGTTCTTCAGTCCGAAGAAATAAAGTTCTACAACAGTGCGTCACCTTTTAAGGACGAATAAAGTATAAGTAGTTATTTACGCTGGTAATATTGTGAACTGTGGGACACCAAACAAACTACTGATGTCATATAGATAGTTACGTGTTCTCTCACCCGCCCCACCACCAGTCTTTTTACTTTTTATTATACAAACGTCAAGTGTACAATTTAATAAAATTGTCATCTCTGTACCAAATAAACAAGCATTTTTCGTGCACTGAGGGTCTTAACGATGTGTGCGGTTTGAAAAACATGCTACAGTCACGGTTCGTGTCGTCGTTTCCTCATTATTGAGTTTGCCGTCTAGTCTTTCGTCTTATTGGCTGCCGGTGTTGCATTTGTACAGACAAGCCAAATAAGTACGTAGAAACGAGGGTTAGTTGTTAATCAATTCTTTTGATTCGCTGAAGCCTTGCGTGATTTCCTTGGGCCTCCAGGGCTCACCGTTTAAGAAAATGCTGCCATACTAACAAATGTTTTTTTTTTTTAAATCTTCTCTGCCAGGCAGTGTCAGTTTGCTCACAATAAGTCGTACATACAAGTAGCGTTCGTAATAGAAAAAAATTCGTGCTAGGCTACAATCCTCTGAAACGCAGAGTGAAAGAACAATTTATGTTACTGGTTACAGTTACTTGTATTTTCAAATGACAATAATCACTATCAGTGTCAACCAACTGAGAACGTGTCTTTCTTGAGAGAAAGGTGACGGAAGTGTTACCGCCATTACGGGATAATTGTGATGTTTTATGGAAGTTCTATTACTTTATCATGTGGTATAATTGCTTGGATATTCTTGTACTTCAACATATCGAAACTGCAACCAAACTGCACAAATTGACATGGTACAATTATTATGGGCCTCTAAATTCATTACTCTAATCCATAGAGTTAACCACAATAGCTTCTCATGGTTAATGTGGTCGAAATTGATATCACATTATTCGTCTCCTCAATCAGAACGCTAGTGTGTGTGCTCATACTTCCTCCCTTCTTATCCTATTCTCTTGGTGTTCTCATACCGTCTTTTAGCTTTATTTTTACCTTGAACTCCTACCTCGGTAATGCTTTCTGTCTTCTTTCTTCTATACTTCTTCAAAGCGGTGTACAAGAGTGAGCAGGGACAGTTCGAAAATATTTTTCCGAAGAAGCGACTAATCATTTGTCGCCCTATTTCTAGTCGCTTTCCCATCACACACAATCGCTGGTGTCAGTCTTCATCACTAACTGTTACAAACATTGAATGCAAATCTTGCACTTGGGCGCCCCTGCGCTAGGCGCCCAAGTGGTCGCTGCTAATTGTGATACGTTCTGTACAGAAATGTTGGTCATGGCGCCGCTGGCCTCCCCTCTCCCCCTCCCCTCATCATGGCGCACTAAGCAACGGCTGAGTCGCTTGTGCCTTACACCAAATTTAGCAATGAAAAAAAGAAAATAATTAATATGATGATGGACAGAAGTTTGGTACCAAGGCATCGGTGGTTCAGTGGTAGAATGCTCGCCTGCCACGCGGGCGGCCCGGGTTCGATTCCCGGCCGATGCATCTATTTTTATTTCTCTTAGATAAAAGTCCATTACACGATAAATGTGTACATGATTCTTATAACTACCATATATATTCCGAGGTTACTGCACCACATAAAAACACACATGAGAGTTCATTGTATCAAGATCTAGACATGTGATTTTCTGCAATGACTTGTCATACTATTATGGCAGCAAACATCCCTTTTAGAAAACTAGAATATCCTATTTTCAAAGCTTTTTTTAAGAAGTACTGCCATCAGTCTGTTGTCGCAGTCAACGTTGCGTAAAAAATACGTGCAGTCATCTTCCAGTGACGCACTGCACAGAATCCGAGAAGAAATTGGGGAGTCTTGCATATGGATTTCTGTTGATGAAACTACTGATTACATTGCAAATGTGACTCGGCAAAATGGACACAGGTGCGTCATCCAGGATTTACTTGATTTGTTCAAAACAATTTGCAAAGACTGACCAGCAAAGAATTACTTCTGGTCTTCACAGATTCCGCTGCATATATAATTGCAGCATTTCAATTGCTTAAAGTATTCTAACCCCTGATGCTGCATGTAACTTGTGTAGCACATGGTATGAGCTACATAGCAGCGGAAGTACGGCTTTAAGTCACTAAGGTAAAAAAAGCACTCACTTAGCGGAAAATCGAGCTCCCCTGATTGAAGCATTCTTGTGCAACACGTGCCAAAAGAAGTAAGCCCCTGTTACATCAGTTGATGCAGAACGTTCTTCTTCGTCATATAGATTAATACTGACTGACAGGCGTCATTGGTTTTCTCTGGAAAACTTAGGAAAGCTTTTAGTTGTTTACTGTGAACCCAACTTTTGACTATGGTCTGAATGCTTGAAGCCATTGATTTAGTAAGTATTTATTAAATTACGGATTACACATATTTCAACATACAGCTGTAAGTGTGTTACACGGTATTTTTATCACGGGAAACTAAAAAGGTTTGGGGTCAGCCTGAACATTAATGGAGTGTAATGTTTGCTGTGTTGTATACTTGTACATATTTTCCTTGTTTTTAATTAATAATGATATGCTCATATGTCAACACTGCGTATTTTACATTATGTTTAGTTTTTCTGCATAACAGTTTATACGGACTGCTTTTAGGTTTTATATAGCCGAAATGAGGTACTGAAAGAGCCTACTTTAGGTGTCTGCAATCCACATCTTCCGACCTAAAAATCCGTGGTCTAATTATTATAATGAAGATTCTTTTAGTAGGTGTTTCATTATATTTAAAATCTAGTTTCATATCTAGATTTACTATTACGTGAAATGCGTATTGTGATTCCAACTTTTTTGGATGTAAGGATCATTGTACTTGAAAGATGATGATGATGAAGATGATGACTGCATGTATATCGTTTACCTTCTCGAATGTAACAAAATTGTTTTTCTGTAACTTGACTTACCGATTTTGTGATATCTGTACTACAGATCATTGTACTTAGCCACTGCTCACCATTTGAGGAAATGTCTTAGATAAGAATGAGTAGAATATTTACTTTGTTCGTCCATGTTCCTTGTGAAATACGAGGGCGTGTTGAAAAGTAATGCCTCAGAATTTCTTATTCTGTTCTCAATTTCGGTGTAGGTATTATATGTCATAAATGTTACTCGGTCGACTTTACCCTGCTTTGTGACGTAAGTTGCAGCCCCATGCCGGAAGAGGTCTCCGAACTGTAGCGTGTAACATGGCAGTGTGTAACGCAACCACAGTCTACTAACTATGTCGGTGCATAAGAAAAGTTCGTTCACACACGGAGCACCGTCTCTCTCAGCATGACAATTCCAGACTACACACGAGCACTGCGACATCTGTAACAAACCGACGCCTTGGAGTCATTGTCATCGATCATCCTCTATACAGCCCCGACCTGGCCCTAGAGAGCCTGTATAGGGAGAGAGTGGCCAACCGGACGATACGGCGGCCATTTTTGTGCCAAACTGCGGGCGGGACTTTTGAATGGCCAGCAGTGGAGTACACACTCACCGAATCAAACCACAAGACAATATGGCGAAATCATTCGTTGAATGCCTTTGTTTATAAGAATAATGTGTTATAATAATTTTCACACAGCCAATTTACAGGTCTATTTTCAAATTTAACTATATATATTGCAAGTTGTTCTATATGTAGTAAAAAGCAAAAACGACTTACTTCGCATAGATAAGAGTACTTGGTTGGTTTCCATAAGGCTCCTGTTTGATTTACGTCAGCCCTGTTGACTGCGACTGCCCACTGCTTTCGTCTTTCTTCATTGCGTGGAAATGCTAACATGCGAAATCCACCTTTGCCTCTATTGGAACAACCAAATGCAGCACAACCTGGCATCGTTTACGAACGTCTGCAGAACGACTTACAGATGTTAAAAACAATACTGTACAATTACTAACGTGTTTACTTCAAACATGTAGGCCTACCGACTTCATCACACAACGGTTCATTATTTCAACTCGTATTTAAGATCGCAAACGCTAATTACGTACTAAAAACTATATACAACTAAATCGAACACGCATGCACGACGCATAACAAGACTCTCAATAACTCAAATACCTTTTAATCGTTTCCAAAAGTCCTCTGAACTTCAACTCAAAAGCACGGCGAACGTAAGAAGCTCGAGAGACGTTTGGCGCCATTTTTCTGCCAAAGCTAATCAACCAATCACGGGCAACTTCACCTATGGCCACTCTCTCTCTCTCTCTCTATACAGGCTCTCTACCTGGCCCTATCCGATCTTCATGTGTTTTCAAAACTTAAAGAACGCCTTCGAGCATTTCAGTTTGATAGTGTTGCAGCGGTGCAAGCAGACGTGAAATGGCTCCCACAACAAACATGTTACAATGACGGTATAAGCAAACTGGTCTCTATTTAGGAGAAACGTGTTCGTCGCCAGTGTGATTCTTACTTACGGAGTTTGTTGATATAGCGCAGTCTCCTCCACAGCGTTCAGATGCAGGTATCTGAACGTAACGACGATGCACTTTTTTCGTGCGAACAGTGACACACGCGGCCCAGATCCTGCTGAAACAGAGCATGCCCTAGTTGATGAGGGCAGCCAGCCAGATTCCACAAGTTGGCCGTGAGAGCAGGTGCTCCCCGTGCGGTGAGTCACCGTGTTTTGGACTTCCAGCAGACAGCGCCGAGGCAGGCTCGCTCCGTCTTTGTCTCTCCCGGATTTCCGGCGCCACTGCAGGACACAGTCCCGCTCCCGTAGTAACTTACCGGTAATTACGAAACCTGGAACACTGCAACAAATTTGGTTTATTCTGCTGATGCAGACAGATTCATGTAGACTATAGGATGTAATTATAGCAAGTGCCTAACTATACGGATTAATGGGGACCTGAGACTGCACGGTGTAACATTCACAAACGGGAGATTAAATACAAAATTTCCGCTGAGCGACGCAAAGTACTGATATATGTTTGTGTGATCACGTTGTTGATGTTACTGCAATTGTTCTGATTTTGTGTATGTGCGTTCCCTGTATCATACCCGTCATGATATAGGGGTTCCAGCCGGCTATGCGCGTCGCAGCGTCAGACGTATGTAGCTGGGCGATACTAAAGTCCAATCGAAATTGGAAGACACTGTCGTGCTATTCCACTGATTAAAATTGCAATAAAACGAAGTGTAGAAACGTTGTTAATACTGTTGTATCTGAGCTACTGCGCAGGTCAGTAAAAAGTTGTTGTATTCCATAAAAAAATCATATCTTGTCGCTAGTAGTGATTGGAGGTGATAATGAAGAGAAGAAATGCAAACATTTTCTTACTGATATCTTACAGGAAATATGACCATTCTTACGCGCGAGTTATTACGAGCGCGAAGTATAGAACACCATCTCTGATTTTGCCAAATTTTGCTGTTGTGAAACGTGTGTAATCCGTTACGAGGTTTCGGAGATTTTTCTGATCATTAAAGGTTTAGGAGAAATGTTAGAGATATATTGATTCAACACCAGTGACTATATGAGAGAATTTGATATTTATTGCCAAGTAATAATATACATAGTTACGAAGTCGGTGATGAGAGTTTTAGTGCTGCAACTTTGATGAGACTTCAGTAAATCATGCTGATAATAAAGTACCGATTTCATAAACCATAGTAAATATTATCAGCTAAACAATACAGAGGAAGTTTGAAGATTAATAACTATTTATGGAGGAACGCTTTCTCGTGTTTGGGACTTAGAAAATAATCTGTGGCTCTCTGTGCTATATAATTACATTTTCAAGTGATTTTGAAAAATGTTAAGACTGTTATATCCTTCACTTTACTTCTGAGGTAGTGTGTGACTGAATGATGACGGAACCAGAGATATTAACAATGGGACTATAATCGATTAACAACTACTAGTACTGTTTTTCAAAAAATCGCAATTACAATCAGTGAGTTTCATTACTCATTTTACGTGCAGGCCTTTTTCTTATTGCTTTCGGTTCGCAAAACGAACAGTAGTCCACCGATTTAAGGACGATATTATAATGAAGAGGAGGAGGATTGTCTGTTTGCACCAAAAGCGCAGATTCCGGTGTTGTACGACCACTTGCGACTGGCGACAACACGGTCATAAATTATCAAATTAGGGAATAATTACAAGTCCTTATCAATCAGGCAAATTTGTCGCAAGTACGATCAAACCGGTGACTGGATCTTGGTGAATACGGCAACAGATAACCGAAACATAGAACATAAGCAATTGAGACAAGAATCTTTTCAAATATGGTGCTACAGAAAGATGATGAAAGTCCGATGGGCAGATAGAATCATTGGCGAGGAGGTACTGAAAAAAGAAATTTGTGCCGCAACATGATTAAAAGAAAGAATCGGTTGATGGGATGCATCCTTAAGCATTAAGGTATCGTCTATTTCACAGTGGAAGTAAGTGTGTGTGTGTGTGTGTGTGTGTGTGTGTGTGTGTGTGGTATTAAAATTGTAAGATGGAGATTCATGCTTTAATACACTGTGGACTGGCTCAGTTGGATGTAGGTTGAGGTATTATGCGGAGATGAAGAGACTTGCACAGAATAGACTAGCGCGGGGAAATGCATCAAATCCGCCTTCGGACTAAAGAGCGATCGCCTCGTCTTCGCTTATTTCCCCTACCGAAAATTAAATCCTCTGTTACAATTTCGTTTCATACGTATTTAACAACTCATGCGTGTTTTCGACATCTACGTCTCCACAACCACAAATTTGTTCCAAAGAAAAAATGGTTCTAATTATAGAACAATGCGTCAGCTTTCGTTTTAATTTTTTTCAAAAATCGCCAAGCTATGCACGGATAGTACGCAAGCCAGATAATACGCGTTCGGATAATCGACATCTTGCTATAGTAATCATTTGTTCTCGTTCAGGTTCCACAATCCGTCGATATCAAGGCCAACATTAACTGTCGGTAATGTTTCAGATAAACAGATTTACGACATTCTCCGCATCCAAGCCAGTACATGAAATAATTATTTGTTTTCCATGTAAATTAACGGGGCTGCGTTTTGCTCGCTCGATGAATTGTAACAACGAATTGTGTATCAAACCCGGAAGATAGTCACCCCGCCACCTTGCAGGAATTTTGTCAGGAGTACAGGAAAAGCTGTCAGAATCCGTTACGATCAATGACAAGTCGTGAAAAATGGAACTACTTCTGGTTGCCAGATTCAAATGCGTATATAGAAAAGATTTGGGTATCAAAAGGGGCCTCCCGATTTCAAAATGCATTAACACAGCCTCCAGTAAATACAAACTATCGCTCACTCAACTATTTTCTGGTGTTTGCATATTTTATGGGACTGGGCAGGCGTTCGCAAAAAAAATGGTTCAAATGGCTCTGCGCACTATGGGACTTAACATCTGCGGTTATCAGTCCCCTAGAACTTAGAAATACTTAAATGTAACTAACCTAAAGACATCACACACGTACGCTGTGAAGTAGTGAGCAGCTAGTTTCCAGGTGTAACAGGGTGCAAATTTTACAGATTTCCGGTTGGGTGAAAATTTCACTGGGTGCAGTTCCGAGTAATTGGCGTCTATCTTCATCCGACATCCATGCCCGAGGCATGATTCGAACCTGCGACCGTAGCGGTCACGCGATTTCAGACTGAAGAGCCTAGAACCGCACGGCCACACCGGCCGGCGGTGTTCGCAAGTAAGAGGGCAAGGTGTAAATTAGTGTAATGAAACTAGATCAGCCTTACAAGTAAAAAACATTTAGAAAACAATACATTTTACTGAGAACCACCCATATTTTTCACCGAAACTGTATCGATATATTAGCAGCCAGAAACTGAAACTAATGCTCCGTCTACTGGCCCTGTCGGGCAGTTTAGTTCCGACCGGCCGCTGTGTCATCCTTTGCCAGTTGCATCAAGTGGTATGGAGTGGCAGGTGGTCTGCACACCGCTTCACTGCGGTTGTCAGCTCCCCAGGCTTGTAGTCGATGCTTCTAACTCATGTAGTTCCTCGGTTGGCATCACGAGGTTCAATGCAACTCGTTTCAGTCCTTTCACCATGAAAAAAAAACTGGCACTACAGGGAATCGAATCCAGGTCCTTCGCATACGATAGCAATCGCACACGCTGACCACTTAGCTACGGAGGCAGAGTTAGGAAACAGAAGATAGTGCAAAATGTAGTGACCGTCCCGATAACATGGATCTGTGAAGACAGAAGAGGCTTAAAAGCCTAATGTGTGAAGTGATCAGGATAGTAAGAATCCACTGCATTCTGTACCAGCTTCGATAAAGAGCACCACACATTGACAGGTGATTCTCGGCTTAATAACCAGTACGTGCCATCTTTGATGATGTACCTGCAATGACTTGAAAGCTAGGTCGTAGGAGATTAAATATTTCAAAAGAATGAATCGAGGCTAGTTACTGCCTATCCCGAATCACCCTCTCATTTCGTCGCTGACATCTACATACGTACTTGGCATACCAGTGCAAAGTGAATGACCAAGGAGACTTAAGACTGTATTACAGGTTCAGTTTGCTCGTGGAGCGTCGGAAGAATGATTAACTAAATGCCTCTGCGTGCGCTGTAATCAGGTTAATCTACTCTTTGTGGTATCCACAGGAGCAACATGTAGAGTGCTGAAGTATTCGTCACCAAATACTGCTTCTGGATACTCTTTAAGTAGGCTTCCGCAGGGTAATTGGTGTCACGTAAACTGCTCCCAGTGAAATTTGCACCCAAAAAAGTCGACAAAAGAACCATACCTAAGGACTGGAATGTTGCACGTGTCACACCAATAGTCAAGAAAGGAAACTGAAGCAATTCGCTGAATTACAGACACGCGTTAGTGACGTCGATTTGCAGTAGGATTTTGAAACGTATACTGTATTCGAACTTTATGAATTACCTGCAAGAAACGATCTTATGACATATATTCAGCACGGATCCAGACTAATGGTTCTTGAGAAACACAACTAGCTTTTCATTCGAGTGAAGTAATGAGTGCTATCGACAGGTGATTAGGAACTGATTCCACACTTCTAGATTTCCATAAGCCTTTTGATACCATTCCTCACAAACGATTTCTAATCAAATTGCTTGCCTATGGAGTGTTGTCCCAGTTTTACGACTGGATTTGTGATTTCCTATGAGAAAGGTCACAGTTCGTAGTAATTGACGGAGACTCATCGAGTAAAACAGATGTGACATCCGGCGTTCACGCTAATCAACATAAATGGTTTAAGACACAATCCTAGGAGCCATCTGAGATTGTTTGCAGATGATGCTGTCATTTATCGTATACTAGTCATCAGAATATCAATGCCAATTACAAAATGAATTAGACGAAATAACCGTGTGCGACAGTGCCAATTGTGACCCTAAATAATGAAAAGTATGAGGTCATCCACATGAGCACCAAAAGGAATCCGCCAAATTTCGGTTACACGATAAATCAGACAAATCTAAAGGCTGTCAATTCAATGAAATATTTAGGGATTACAGTTACGAATAACTGAAAATGGAACGATCACATAAATAATGTTGTGAGGAAGGCATTTTATTAGCAGAAAGAATATGCCATAAATTCACTAGACTGTCTACACTGCGCCCGCTTATGTAGAGGGAAATGATCATCGAAATAAAATAAGAGAAATCAGAGGTCGCAAGAAAGATTAAGGCGTTCGTGTTTCACGTGCGCTGTTTGAGATTGGAACGCTAGAGAAATGGTGTGAAAGTGCTCGACGAACCATCTTGCAGACACTTGACACGTAAGTGTAAACTGCAGAGGAATCATGTATATGTAAATATGCGTCATAAAAGAAGGTATAGTTGTATTTAAACGAAAAAACAAGTAGAACCAAAGCCATATGCATATGCAAGAGGGAATAACGTAAACGTTATATAGACGAATGGTGGCGCTCTTTTTCTTCTTCCGGCAATAAGATGTTTTGTTTACGTTGGCGATTTGCTTGGCGGCATACGCGGCTCGGGCAGGGCCACATAGTACGCCCTGCGGGCGTAAGAAGCGGGTGAGCCCTCGATTCAGGATGCTAGTACGCTGTGAAGTAGTGAGCAGGTAGTTTCCAGGTGTAACAGGGTGCAAATTTTACAGATTTCCGGTTGGGTGAAAATTTCACTGGGTGCAGTTCCGAGTAATTGGCGTCTATCTTCATCCGACAGCCAATTCAGGTTCTTCAGAAGTTCAGATGATAGTCTCCCGTGAGTCAAACTAACATATCATTTGCGCTGCCGTTCCTTGTATAAGTTCAATATTTTCTGATTTTACTCTATAAATCATTAGATTTTGTTAATTCACTGGTCCTCCGTTCAGTTTCCATTGTACAAGTATTTAATGTCTCATTATTTCTACATTGTTTTACATGCAGCATGACCGCCGTTACGCCAAACTTGCAGCAAATGCCGTACAACTGAATGCTGTGTTTCTGTTGCAGTTTCTCATCCCAGGAGCTACCCACACGCTTGTCACGGACGTGGGCACAGGTGTACACAAGCGCTCAGCCGAGGCAAACGGCGCGCAAGTGGGAGACGGCACGCGAGGTTGGCGGAGCGCGCGCACCTGCTGCGGTGACTCACCGCTTTCCACCGCTGGGTGCGTAGCAGGGGCAGGGGAGAGTGCAACGCGAGGGATTCCTGGGACGCGGAAGGCAGGTTCCTACCTGCAGGCGCGCTAGAGGTCACCCACGCCGCCCCCTCTCGTCTGCAGGTAGCTGCCGAGGAGCCCTCGCCGAAAGCGCCGTTCCTACCACACAGCGCTTTGAGTCTGTATCAGAGTTACTAAAATACGACTGTTAGGCTCGATGCGCAGGAGCGAGTCATTATCGGGAGCTCGCAGCATCACTTTCTCGCGCCTCCCAGCAATGAATCTGGAACAATGGAGTCGCGCACATTACAGCAGTGACGCCGCGAGAAAGCGACGAGAGAATTGTGTTCGCCAACCACTGTGCATTGCAACGATCTCGCCGATCGAGGCGAAGCAGCAGTTGCAGGTGATTGGGGCAGTACATAGGCGTTTGCAACACCAGCAACAGCTGCCGTCAGCCTGCCACGGATGCAGCCGATTTGGACGTGGAAGAGTTCATGGCAGGGGTGAAAAAATACCCTAAAATATGGGAAACATCTCGCAAGGACCATCATGATACGCTTAAGAACAGAACCGCATGGTCCCAAATGTGTGGCAAGATTTTTCAGAGTTTTGCTGCGAAACCGAATCAGGAGAGAAATGATGTAACTTCAAACGTTCAAATGTGTGAATTCCTAAGGGACCAAACTGCTGAGGTCATTGGTCCCTAGACTTACACACTATGTAAACTAGCTTAAACTAACTTACGCTAAGAACAACACACACACACCCATTCCCGAGGGCGGTTCAAATGGCTCTGAGCACTATGGGACTTAACATCTGTGGTCATCAGTCCCCTATAACTTAGAACTACTTAAACTGTACTAACCTACGGACATCACACACGTCCATGCCCGAGGCAGGGTTCCAACCTGCGACCATAGCAGTCGCGCTGTTCCGGACTAAAGCGCTTAGAACCGCTCGGCCACCGCGGCCGGCTGCCCGAGGGAGGATTCGAACCTCCGGCGGTAGGGTCCGCGCAGTTCGTGACATGGCGCATCAAACCGCGAGTCTCTCCACGCGGCTGATATAAGTAAAAATCACTGTCAAACTATTTTGTGTTTGTGTTACAGAGATGGCGTTTTTGCTCGAATGTGGTCTTTCAAAACTTAAAACGAAGCTAAGCAGCAAATGCTTTGCTCCCTAGCGAGAGCCTTTTCATCTGAATGAACAAATCTTCGTCTGCCGGGGTGGCCGAGCGGTTCTAGGCACTACGATCTGTAACCGCGCGACCGCTACGGTCGCAGGTTTGAATCCTACCTCGGGCATGGATGTGTGTGATGCCCTTAGGTTAGTTAGGTTTAAGTAGTCCTAAGTTATAGGGGACTGATGAACTCAGAAATTAAGTCCCATAGTGTTCAGAGCCATTTGAACCATTTGAACAAATCTTCAGTAAACTATAACAGTTTAAAATAAATTCTGTTACCTTATCCGGCCTAATGTAATCAATGCTTTACTGTATTGAATCCAGAAAATACGTAATTGCACACATTTCAGAAGTGATACGTGGTGACAGTTATTGAATATACGAGGAACAGTAAATTATTTACGAACTACGTCGTGCACACAACATGTAAACGTCACTACAAATATGCGGATTTAGGTTATGACATGTTTGATATGCCTGCCGTCATTGGCGACGATATGGCGCAGACGAATTGCGAAATTCTACATGAGCCGCTGGAGTGTCGGAAAATCCATGCTGTCGATGACCTCCTAAATGGCTGTTTTCAGCTTAGCAATGGTTTCGGGGTTGTTGCTGTACACTCTGTCTTTAACATAGCCCCACGAAAAGGAGTCGCAGGTGTTCAGATCCGGAGAATAAGGCGGCCAATCGAGGCCCATGCCAGCGGCCTCTGGGTGCCCCAGAGGCAAAATACGGTCCCCAAAGTGCTCCTCAATGACATCAAACACTCTCCTCCTTCGATGGGGGCTGAGCTCCGCCTTTCATGAACCATATCTTGTCCAGATCAGGGTCGCTTTGGGTAATGGGGATGAAATCATCTTCCAAAACATTCACATACCGTTCGGTAGTCACCAAGCCATCAAGGAATATCTCACCGATTATTCCGTGACAGAACCTTGGACACCCGTCGAGGGTGAAGAGTCTACATCGATCGCGAAATGCGGATTCTCAGTCCCTCAAATGCGCCAGTTTTGCTTATTGACGAACCCATCCAAAAGAAAGTGTGCTAAACCAAGCCAAGCGCGTACTAATTCCAATTATGCCCCGCGGCCAACGGTGCAGTTTGAACGCCCTAACGCAAACCGTTCTGAAGTTACGACGATTGTATTTCATATACTTCTATAATTGTCACCCTGTATAAAGTGAACGGTCTTTCACGTTTAAATAGATTTGTTTTGCCATTGTACTTTGTCAGCATTGTCTTTAAGGTAATCAGCGAAAACATTTCTACAACTGTTCAGCGAACTTCCTCCTTGGGTTGATGGAATTAATTGTCCAGATCATACAGTATACTTTTCAAAACGTGTGGTGTTTTTCAGCCTCCTTTCTTCTGCGAATTTCGGTACGCATTCTTTTTGTAAGACATCCCACGCAGATTTATAAGCTTTCCTTACTATTTTACGCAGCGTTCTGTGGCCATTCTGTATTTATAATACAGATCGAGTAGATTGCAGCTGCTACCCAAATATCTGTTAAGTCTTGTAACTACTGTAGATTCATTCGAAAATAAAGAAGTTACTTTCATCTTTTTTTAAATACAGAAACGATCCTTTCAGTACCTTTGAATTAATCGTTGGGTGAGTACCAAATCTCCTGTTGCGTTTCTAAATGTGTTCGTAAGTGAAATAGCGAACACAGCCTGCTTTCTTCTGCGTACATCCATGCTTGTTGGATTCCAGTCCAGTACTGCTGCACTATTGTCGCTACGATGCCGCCGTGTGTGCACGGGAACGATTTCTGACGCCGCGATCTTGCTTCGAATACGCGCGGTTGTTACTAGCTCTTGCGCATCGCGCCTTAATATATCCTTCGAGAAGGCTAAATATATTACAGTTATCATCACCCAGAGCACAAGAGACAGAACATGGGGAAATCAGACGGACGAAGAAATTTAAATATCTAGGAGAATAGAAAGAGCCAAACAAAACGGAGAAAGGAGCCTTTGCCTAATGGACTATAAAATAGGAAGCAGCATATCAGCTAACCAAAAGTGTCTACAAGCAGAATTCATTATCAGTTAATGCCAAATTACGACATGACCGCACAGTAATATGGCGGTGATCCACGTTTCGGTTCTCGGGAGGGACGGGGATCACAGTATTTAAATTTAACCTATGGTCACATATAACGTATTGAATGTGCCTAGGATTGTAATATATTAATAATTATAAAAATATAATATATAAAATGTAGTATTGTAACCGTAATAATTTACTTACATCAGTGGTTAGAAATTAATTTCTCTCTCTCTCTCTCTCTCTCTCTCTCTCTCTCTCTCTCTCTCTCTTCCGTCCTGAACCGCGCTGCTGCTACGGTCGCAGGTTCGAATCCTGCCTCGGGCAGGTATGTGTGTGATGTCCTTAGGTTAGTTAGGTTTAAGTAGTTCTAAGTCTAGGGGACTGATGACCTCAGATGTTAAGTCCCATAGTGCTTAGAGCCATTTGAACCATTTTTTTGCAGTTTCTTGTCAACAAAAACCTTACCACAGAACGTACCTCACAAGTGGCACGATTTTCTATTGCAGTGCACTTCTCAACACGCCATAGAAACCAAGACAGCTGAGACACAGACCACACGCTATCACCGCTCGATGCGTACTAAGTGTAGAAACATCAAGGCACCAAGATGGCGGCTGTAGCGCCGCCCACCTCCGCGATAGACCAAAATTTCTGATGCTTTCTGGATATCCCTTGTATTTAATTTCTGCGTGACCACCTCAAGATGAGTTTGGCAATATTCTAAATGAGAACTAACAGATCAGTTATCAGCAATTATATTAAATTAATATACAGTCATGGAGTTCTTTAGTATCTATAATGGATAAAGTTCATATGAAGAAAATAATTACACAGTATACCATACTGAAGTCTAAAGGCTAGTTCCGGTCTTATTTTATAATAAAGAACTGCCTTGCTCAACCGAGCAAGAGGTATATAAGAACCAGGAAAACCCACTTGCTCTTTATAACAACGTCAGTTGATTTCTTTAAGACATCGTCCCGTATTCGTCTGAAGTGGTCACGACAAACACAGAATTCTTACGCCCTGGTGAACGTAACTGGAATCATTCTCTATTGTGCTGCTGCAACTCATCGCTCTCGTTATACAACATGCTGTTCAAGTTGCGTGGTAGGCTAGTGACGCGTATCTTACCTGGACTTCCACATGTAAAATACACGTCATTCTTCATTGTCCTGTCTGAGCTTAATTCTCTTTCTTTTTCTATTTCGACTACTGCTACTACTACTATTATTCCTACTACTACTTCTACTAACACTACTCTTTTGGCTTTTGACCTGCTCACTGACGCATACCCGGCTAACCGGATCTGCGACAGAGCGCTAATGGAACTAAGAATGAGCAAATGTTAGCGCGTCAGCCATACGGCTGAGCTGATGACGCACTCCATTCATACTTCATTAGCTTTCTCCACATTCAAACGACTATAAAAATCACTTTTCGCAGAAAAATTGCAGAGGTATTTTTCCTTGTATTAGAGGCAGTACTTTTTCCATTTTAATTACTCCATTCACTTCGTGGATGGAGTTCGTAGAAAAACCGCACTGTAGCCAGCCAGTTCTCGCCACCTGTAAAATAAAGCTGACTGATCTCAACGTCAGTCTGCTCTTCACGCTTGTACATTCCATAAAAATGCACTAACTGGCCAAAACAAGTCAACGTGTCAGACACCATTTCATGTTTGTCCCAGTCTGACCCCCCCAGATTTGTTTTCCGTGATTTCCCCTAATGGCTCGAGGCGAATTCCGGAACGGTGCCTTCTTCAGACTTTCTCAACCAAAGCTTGTGCTATGTTTCTAATATACACGCATAAAAAAAATTTGCATCACCCCGGTTCTAAGAACTCCTGAAGGTAGACGTTGACTATGGATATTGTATCAGAGACACAGTCCATTTGACTATTCAGAGATGTCACTAAACCCGCCCAAACATGTAAACAACAATGCATGAGCAGCGCCTATTATACGGAGGGGTCCGACAGCTGATCAGTTCGTCATTCCATAAGGAAGGAGGCACACGGCTCGTGTTGTTTGTAGTTCAGCCATGCCTAGACGGTCAGTCAGTACCGCGAACCGATCGCGTTCGCGTTGTTACTTTGTACCAGGAAGGGCTGTCGACAACGGAAGTGTACAGGCGTCTCGGATTGAAAGAGATGTTGTTCGGACATGTAGGAGATACAGGGAGACGGAACTGGCGATGACATGCCTCTCTCAGGCCGGCCAAAGGCTGCTACTGCAGTGGATGACCGCTACCTACGGATTATGGCTCGGAGGAACCCTGACAGCAAAGCCACCACGTTGAGTAATGCTTTTCGTGCAGCAACAGGACGTCGTGTTACGACTCAAACTGTGCGCAATAGGCTGCATGATGTGCAACTTCACTCCCAATGTCCATGGCGAGGTCCATCTTTGCAACCACGACACCATGCAACGCGGTACAGATGGGCTCAACAACATGCCTAATGGACCGCTCAGGATTGGCATCACGTTCTCTTCACAAATGAGTGTCGCATATGCCTTCAACCAGACAAACGTCAGAGACGTGTTTGGTAGCAACCCAGTCAGGATGAACGCCTTAGATACACTGTCCAGCTAGTGCTGCAAGGTGGAGGTCCCTCGTGTTTTGGGGTGGCATTATGTGGGGCCGACGTACGCCGCTGGTGGTCATGGAAGGCGCCGTAACGGCTGTACGATACGTGAATGCCATCCTCCGACCGATAGTGCAACAATATCGGCAGCATATTGGCGAGCCATTCGTGTTCATGGACGACAACTCACATCCTCATTGTGCACATCTTGTCAATGACTTCCTTCAGGATAACGCCATCGCTCACTAGAGTGACCAACATGTTCACAAGACATGAACCCTATCGAACATGCCTGGGATTGATTGAAAACGGCTGTTTACGGACGACGTGACCCACCAACCACTCTGAGGGATCTACGCCTAATCGCCGTTGAGGAGTGGAACAATCTGGACCAACAGTGCCTTGATGAACTTGTGAATAATATGACACGACGAATACAGGTATGCATCAATGCAAGAGGACGTGCTACTGGGTATTAGAGGTACCGGTGTGTACAGCAATCTGGACTACCACCTCTGAAGGTCTCGCTGTATGGTGGCACAACATGCGATGTGTGGTTTTCATGGCGGCCGCTGTGACCGAACGGGTTCTAGGCGGTTCAGTCCGGAACCGCGTTGCTGCTGCGGTAGCAGGTTCGAATCCTGCCTCTGGCATGGATATGTGTGATTTCCTTAGGTTAGTTATGTTTAACTAGTTCTAAGTTCTAGGGGACTGATGACCTCAGCTGTTTAGCCCCATAGTGCTCAGAGCCATTTGAGCCAGCCCACAGTGCTTAGCCATTTGAGCCATTTTTTTTTGTGCTTTACATGAGCAATACAAAGGGCGGAAATGATTTTTTTATTGATCTCTATTCCAATTTTCTGTACAGGTTCGGGAACTCTTGAAATCGAGGTGATGCAAAACTTTTTTTTGATGTGTGTAGCATCGTCGTCCACCGAATGTTAGCACCTAATCTTTCTTCCTTCGAAAACGCCAAGAATGGAATATGTTTATTTCGAGATGAACGACCTTTTCCTGCTGATACAGCATTCAGTCTTTAAGATGAGTTTCGCAATCCACCGAACGCAGAATTGGCCTCCATTTGTCCTGCGGCATAGTGACTAAGAATTTTCGGATCTTTGAGTTGACTTGACTCGCAAATGACGCTCCCATTTATCCGAGATATAAGCTATTCCCAACTGAAAAGGAGACCTTCGCTATAGCGGCGTTGTATGTAATGCCAGTGAATCATGAATGCACAGACGGTGTGGTTGTATTGCCAGCTGCACTAGCGGATTTAACAGTCTCGCAAGGAATTCCTCGTTTCTAGAAAGCTGTTTCCGTAATTCGTTGCATGATGGATTCCTCCCAGTCAGCATTAAGGGAGGTTATTCAGTTTCTTTGCGCAGAAGAGCAGCACGTTTCACAAATTTATCGCAAGATGAAAGAGGTGTACGGACAGCAGTGTCTTGCACGGTGCACAGTATTTCGGTGATTTCAGCGTTATGTGTGACGAAAAAATCTCTCGAGCTGCATCAGAAATTTCGAGTGGAGGTCCTGGAACATCCTCCTTACAGACCCGATATCTCTCCACGGTCTCGGATATCTTCGGCCTCTTACGACAATGTCTGAAAGGTTAGATGTTCACCTCAGACAAGGACGTGCTGGACACCGTGGGAAACTGAATGCGTCAGCAGCCCAGGAGTTTCGCTGAAGCCAACAAGTCAATCCCCTCCTGCTCGCTGGAATCGGTGTATCAGTTCACTGGCAGTTACAGGGAAATCACGGGAAACCTAAATCAGGAGGGCCGGGCGCGGGTTTGAATCGTCGTCTTCCCGAATACGAGTACAGTGTGCTGAAACATATTTCCATAGACTCCTGCGACCGGGCAAAAAACAACTGCAGACACCACAGCCCCTCCATCGATTGTTACTGTCATTTCAACATATTCGGACAAATATATTTTGACAAGCACCAGCTCATGAGCTGTTACAGATTCTAACAAGACGGAAATATGAACACATCAGTAGCTGGAATGGAATGTAGTCGAATAAAATCAGGAGATTAGGAAATGTGACACTAAAAGTAGTTTTGATATTTGGGTAGCAAAATAACCGAATTTATTAACATCTAAGCATTTTATGTATTATTTAAAGTCCTTCTGCAGCGTTGTTCTGTCTGTATGTGAACGCCTATCTAAAAAAAAAAAACTACTATAGAGATTTTGATGCGGTTTTCACTAAAGACTGATTCAACCGACATATCTGCAACGTTATGGAATAGTGGTAAGGAAGGCTGGAGGTGCAATTCTTTGTTATCTGTTCTACCGCCACACATTTCGCGTTTAGGTGCAGTTTAAGACCACTAAAATCTTCCTTTCCCACGGCATTTTGCTTATTTCGTCAAAACAGACATATGAAAACTGCACCCAGTGAAATTTGCACACAAACAGAAATTAGCGAAATCTTCGCCCAGTTTTCCTTGAAACTACATGCTAGCTACGTCACGGCCTGCCTGTACACCGAGTCCCCGTCCACCACCGCTCCGTTATGTCCGCAGTGATCCGGTGCTCCGCCCAGCGTCCAATGTCCTTGAGTGCGAGGTCGCAAGTTCAAGCTTTAATAAGGCTCATTTGTAAGTGTTGTGGTAACAGTTATTACAGAAGAAACATTAGCTCCTAATGACTCACCATGTGCGTCAGTAGGACGGCAAAAAATGAGTGTCCTGGAGGTACAGAGGCCAATATTCTATTGGATGTATGTATTACACTTCAAACGTGGACGTCGTCGACATTCAAGAAATATTCAAAACAAACAATTAACTTGCACCATGAACACGATGAAAAATGGAGCGCAATAGAGATTTGCACCATCAAGATCGAAGGCGAACTCCTTGGCAGTTACAAACCGTGTAGGACGTGCAGCTAAGTGTCCTCTCTTAAAGATTGCATAGAGAATCATATTGCTGTAACGGGATGATGAGAACTAAAGGAATACGAAGACATGCAACCGAATGCAAACCACTTTTCGTGGAGCTTATAGTGAAACTATCTATACTCTGAGGCGTAATTGCAGACAGTGCGATAATATGTTTTATAGACACGGAAAAACCAACTATCTAGAGACTGAATTTGTCCAGTGTTTCCAGGTGGTATGGGCTGAAATTTCACACACTTCCCAGGAGGAATAGTTTGGTCTAAAGGAGTACAATTTTTATGCGCATACGAGGAATCAAGCAAAAGCAAATTATTTTGAGCACCTATTCCCCAAGAGCAGTGTTCATACCATAGTTTTAGATCTCTTACGCCTTTTTTCCCACCCTCTAGTGCTGTACGCAAATATTCCGTACTGTCCTTGCAAGATAACGTAGAGCACAACCAACTTCTCGTAGCACAATAAGTAACTTTCCAGCCAATTTACCTCCCAGATTAACAATCGGCATAATTGTATTCGAATGCGTTAAGGCATTGATGTTAGTTGATCTTGATACAACTCTCTTAATACCTTAAATTTCCATGGTTCCTTTCATACGAATTTCCTCTTCAAATCCCGATGGTTGAAGTTATAAACAAATTCCTTATTGATCGACGGAATAAGTTTGTTAATCTCATCTACAAATTTTGCGGACTAGTCTGCAGTTCTACTGTGCATCGTCAAGTTGACGCTTTGTTTAAAATTTCGTAATCTTACGTCTTCCTATTCTCTAGCACTGTCTGAAGTTGAAGTTGTGCAACCATCCACTGCTTCCCTTGAAATCACTGTAATCTATCGCCTGCAATTTGATGTGCATAACTCGGTAGATGACTATCATGCACATCCAGTAAATTGTATCGAGCATCCTTGAAAACGCAAACACCAGTTTTTGTAACAAGTGCGCCTTGTCCTCCCTTGACAATCCGTTTAGTTTTTCGTAGGCGCTAAACTCTCATATTGCTGCGGACTTATTCGAGTATTTTCATTATTGTTCCTTTACTATGCTGCGGATGATCTTGTAGGTACGTAATTATGTTTAGTACTTAATCCTTGGGTAGTGATTATATTTTTCTACGTTTCTCTGGAGACGGATTTGTGGCCCCCTTGTTCGACAGCGATGATAAACTGCATGGCCCGACACCTGTTTAAATTCCGCCTTCACATGTTATATGCGCGTATGTCGTCATTGTACTCCTCATGTGCTGTGTTCGCACTGTCGAGCGTATACTACACCGCACATTCCACTAACGCATCTTGCAGAAACGCTTTATTTCATCTCCCACTTCTTTCTCACTCTGCAAAATTCTTGGGATCCTTTATGACGACATGCCAACTTCGGCAACTGTTGTTGTAGATATAATGCAATGTTTGCTTTGATTATAGTTGCCATTGCTTTGCTTTGTATCAACCGCACTGGCGCTGACGCGCTGTTGTGGGTTACTCGTCGACCAAGTAGTTCATCTACGCTGTGCTCTCCACTGGATACCTCCAGTCCCGCCGACTATTGTCACTAGCAGCGAATATTATCGTTGCATGGTAGATAATACGTGGGGCGTCGAATGCCGAAAACATCACTGGCCTTTTGCGACCTCGCACTCATTGGGTTCCATGTGAGCCGCGTCTGTCGTGTATTCCAAATGACTAGAAAGCGTAAACAAAACATCTTCCTGTCGAAAGAAGAGCAAGAGCGCCACCAATTGTCGACTTAATGTTCTACGATATGCCTTCTTACATACGCATACGTCGTTCGTTCTAGTGGTTTTAACTTCTAAATCTTTATTTTCCTTCTTTTATTGTGAGTACTATGTCGCAATATGACATTACGCATCGTCACCTTGTAACGTTCGTTGTTTTGTTACGAATATTCTGTCCTGATAAAGTATATCTTACTCGGTATAAAGTTTTATAATTCTCGGCAACAAAGACAATGATATGCAGAATTATCTAGGAGTGTTATATCCTGCATTGCTGTGAAGATGAGTGACAGATACATTAGTGTGCGGGAAACAGCTGAAGTCGCTAAAACTGAAGAAAGCTTCAGACCCGATGGACCCTCACATAGCTTCCATACAAAACTTCTGGCTGACTTAGCCTCTCTTTTAATCATAATCTACAATACATTCATTGGACGAAAACCGGTGCCCATTCATTGGAAAAAAGCACAGGCCACTCCGATCGACAAGAAGGGTATCGGAAGTGAACTATAAAGCTAATGTCCAATATCCTTGAGCTACACTTGTTGTAGATTGTTACAGCATATCGTGATCTCTAACCTAATGTTGTCTCTAATGCGCCAAATAGTGTGGATTCAGAGAACATCAACCATGTCAAACCCAAGTGACAGTTTTCTCACGTGACATCCCGAAAACTATGGGTCAAGGCAGTCCCGCAGATGCAGTATTTATTTCCGAAAATTTCGAAAGTACGGTCGTCTGAAAATTAAACGATATTTGTGACTGGGCTGAGAATTAATTGGTAGAAAGGACGCAGCATGTTATATGGGATGGAGAGTCCGCCGACGGATGTCGAAGTAAGTTGGAGTATACCCCAGGGAAGTCTGTTGGGTCTTTTATTGTTAACGTTGTGTAACAATGATCTCGCAGAGAATGTTTCAGTAACCTCAGACGTTTCGCAGATTATGTATTTATCTATAATGAGATACTATCTGAAAAAACTGCACAACTTTTCAGTTAGGTCTTGATAAGAGTGAAAAAATTGTCAACGTGCTTTAAATTTAAAGAAATGTAAAATTGTCGCCTTAAACAGCGTAGTATCCTGTGAATACAATATCAACAAGTCTTAACTGGAATCGGACAACTCCTACAAATCCCTGTGCGTAAAATTTCGTGGGAACATGAAATGGAACAATCACATGGTCTCAGTAGTAGGAAAAGCGGGTGGCAGACGTCGGTTCATTGGTAAAATACTAGGAAAATGGAATCGTATACAAAAGAGTTTGCTTACAAAACATTTGTGCAACCCTCCTAGGACTAATAGGAAATAGCGAACGTAATCAGAGGAGGACAGTACACATCTTTGTCTGACACATGGCAGTGTGTGATGGAGGTGCTGAAGAAACTGAACAGGCAGATACTTGAAGATCGGGGCAAACTGCACCGAGAAAGTCTACTTAGTAGTTTGTACAACTAGCTTTAGATGATGGACCGGCCAGAGTGGCCGAGCGGTTCTAGGCGCTACAGTCTGGAACCGCGCGACCGCTACGGTCGCAGGTTCGAATCCTGCCTCGGGCATGGATGTATGTGATGTCCTTAGGTTAGTTAGGTTTAAGTAGTTCTAAGTTCTAGGGGAGAAGTTAAGTCCCATAGTGCTCAGAGCCATTTGAACCATTTTTTTTTTTAATGATGAATTTAGGGACAGCCTACCTATCAATAGCGTAGGGATTGCAAAGGCAAGATTAGTTTAGTTACAGCGGTCACTGAAGCGTTTTAGAAATCACTGGTCCTGCACTCCTAACATAATTCGAACTGGAAGATATGCTAATAAATAGTATAATGGAAAGTACCCTCTGCTATCTGCTTCAGTGGTTTGCAAAGTATCGGTCTAGATGCAGTGCTGGGATTGGCAGAAACAGCTACGTATATTTCATGTCACTTCTATACATTCATAATGACCTTGTAGTGAGTGTGCCAATGCAATTTACGTATATTACTTGTGCCATATACTGATCCATGTGTATGCCTTATCTAGTAGAAGAGATAAGTTTAAAATCCATGTTTGTAATTCCGTTTTATTGTTTTCCACCTTGTTTTCTGAAGATCTGGTCACAAGTAATGTATCATTGTGTCTGACAGAAAATAAAAAATTACAACTACTTCTGACTGTAAAAGTCTAGGGATTACACTGCCGGCCGCTGTGACAACGGTTCTAGGCACTTCAGTCCGGAACTGCACTGCTGCTACGGTCGCAGGTTCGAATCCTGCCTCGGGCATGGATGTGTGTGATGTCCTTAGGTTATTTAGGTTTAAGTAGTTCTAAGTCTAGGGGACTGATGGCCTCAGATGTTAAGTCCCATAGTGTTTAAGCCATTTTTAGCGATTACACTTGTTCGAGCGTCCTCTTCATCAGCACACCACTTAATGGCCCTCGGCACTTCTACCTGACGGGCAAGTTGCGGAGTTGGGGCGGGGGGATTAGTGGATTCTTCCTAGGCCTTTTCTGGGTGCAGCTTTCACTGGGCACGGATTTCTCTGTGTGCAGTTTTCAGAACACTTTCAAAATCATTGCGCTTGTCACGCAAAAGAATCTTCTCTGAATATCAGAGGTTTACTTCGCGTCCCCCACTACATAGTGTTGTATCCTCCTGTGGCGATTATTAGCGCCAGCAAGCAATAACACAGCGTTATCTCGTGTTCTCTTCCGTGAAACCACTTGTTCACAGAGACAAGCGAGTAATAGAGAACACTGGCGATTTTTTTTGCAAATGCGCATTGTCTTATTCCCTCTTGTCCGCTTCCATTCGTTCTGGTTTAAAGAGGGAGTAAGAGCGGCTTGGAGTGGGCAGATCCGTCGAGTGCTGCAGGCCGGGGCGGGTGCAACAGTTTGGAGTGCGGAGGATCGAAGCCCTGAGAAGTGAGTCAGCGGCAGGTAGCAGGGCGCCGGCGTTCCTGTGCGCTGAGTCACGCCCGCGGCGGCCGCCTTCCACGAACGCCTCGCCCGCCGCTCCTCAATGGGCGTAGTAAGCGAGTTTCACAACCGCACCAGCCAGTTCATTCACGAGTCGGGCCGACGGGGTTCGGGGTGAGTCACGCCGGCTCGAGGGATAGCCCGTCCTCTGTACCTGCCGCCTACGCGAACACACACACTGCCGCGCAATCCTACGCGACGCCTCTTCGCAAAGTGAGGGGCCCTCCGGGTGACGATGTCACCGACTACAGTTCGATGCACAGCTGTGACAGTTTCGTTCGATAGGAAGTGGAGTTGCCCGCTTACTTATTACTGCCCTCCGTAGACGAAAGTAAAGGGAATGAAAATTAGGGCATAATGTCCAGTCGACGACTAGGTCATTAGCGCCGGAGCACAAGTTTGGATAGGAAATATGTGGGGGGACGGGGAATGTTTGTGGCAATCGTGCGGACTGACACTACAGGGTGTACACGAACCGGGAGATCCGGGAAAAACCCGGGAATTTTTTCATCCGGGAGAAAACCGGGAAAAACCCTGGAATTGTTTAGAATTACGAGAATTTTTTTGTTTTGTTTTAGTTTTCAGTTAAATTTTTGTGCTTTTGATTGGTAAGAACCGATACTCTATAAAGGATATTACTGTATCCCGCTACTGCAGAATAATACTGCAGCAACAAAACATGAACGACAAAAAACGAAATTAAGGAAATGCGCCACATACAACAAAACACAGCGCTCATATAAGCGTCTGCCAACAGCAAAGTTTGTCAAAGGCTTTAGGAAGACTGTGTAATGCTTCATAACAACAAATTGTCTCCGATGAGCCTCACGTGACAACTGTTTAAATTAGATTCGTTTGGGCAGTTGGGGGCGGGCTCTTGCACATGCGCAGTTGAGTCGCGTATCAGTAGTGCCTTCTCCCGCTTGTGGTTACAGAGGTGTGGCTGCGCGCCACTACCTAATATTGCCCCGGTTCGGAAATACAGTAAATCCGGGGCTGATGCATAGAGCAGTCTGAGTTGCGGTGGGGAGGTGTGTCCTTTCCACGTGACCTGGGTATACGTTCAGTGATTTTATTGTTTCGTCTTCGTTTATTGCTCTCACGTTAAATGAAAACAAAACGGATTTTCGTGACCGGGAGCTATCAGATGAATTAAAATACGTTCGCATAATTACGGAAGGCTAAAATATGTTATTAGTTTCAGATTTTATTTCCTCCTTTCTGACAGTCAAGCATTAATCGCCTTGCAGAACAATGAAGTTATTTTTGAAGGTTTGCTAAAGAGATTTGGCTTTTATTAGTATTTTCTGCTGAGGCAGTCAATTTATTTGAAACGAAGTGTTTAGTTTCACACTATTGGCTAGTTTCAACTGTTTGCTGTATTTCAAGTACACTTATGGCATTATACCATAATAAAGAACCGAACATGAGGTAATGCGGTACTGGTGCTCCAAGAAAATTTACATCGCAATCTGGACAAACGAATGTGCACTTTCAGCCGAATTATGCATTTTAATATGCTTCACGAAATTCCGATGCTCCTGAAGTATCGTCTGACGTCTTGTATCTTTTATGACATAATGTACGATCTTTTAATGTTTTACATGTACGAACATACGGGGTTACTGTGTCATCGTAGATGCGCAAGCGCGGTGACGCCTTTTATCTGGCGCCCTCTTTCAACTACTGAAACGAACATATTTCAACAGGTCGCGGGAAAACATTGCGAATGGTGGTTTGAAAAGCGTTACATTCAAAGCAAATTTCCTTTTACGCAAGATGAACTATGTGTGAGAATGTACGATGAATTTCTTAAATCACAAAGCGTTTGACTCTCATTTAAAATTCAACTCTTTGAGGAGGACCGTTCAGAAGTATTTCGAGCCCAGAAAATCATACATTTAGGTCGTTATTAAAAATTTTACTGGCACATTTGTGTGATGTGTCTTAAAGTTTAAGACGCGCAAAGCAGATCAACATTATACGTGCAAGTTTAGCTTCTCTTGCAGCTTATTAATCTTCGAGACCAATATTATATTTGAATGCTATGTATATTAATTTAAACCATTAACTTTTCTTATTTGTATGTTTGCGCTAGTTAAGAGTGATGTTGCTATTGGCTGACTACATGACATGTCGTGTGCTGTCATCAGCTGGCGAGATCACGTGACATGAGCTATGACTGGCTTACAAAAGCGCAGCGCTATCTCGATTTCACTGCTTCGGAAAGTAACATGCGGTGTTTGGTGGAATCCGAATTTATACCTTCGTAATACGAACATATGCAGCGTACATGTTGCTGCACATGAAAGGTCTTTCAAAACGTTATTTCCGCCCCCCCCCCCCCCCCCTTGAGTTTCGTTTTCTAAAGTGCTAGGAAATTCTACGTCCGTGTATGAAACCATAAACAATTAATGGATTGATGAGTTTTACAGTGGCAAGGAAGCGTATAGTGTCACTTAACACGGAAAAAATGTATTTTGACCAGGGAGAAACTGTATTTTTAACCGTGAAATCCGGGAAAAATCCGCCAATTTTTTTTCCTTGTCCACGTATACACCCTGCACTTGTTCGGAGATGGATCTTGTTGACATTTCTGCGGAGCCCGAGATACTTCAGTGGGTAGTAACTACCCTAGGCTACGGTAGACTATCACAATTAAGTGTGGACTACGCCAGTTTTCCTAATAGTGTCAGCTAAGGCCGTTCCCGCGTTACCTGTTCGTTAGGCATGTTGCATACCTAACGCATGCTACCTCATACCGACCGCTTTCTTGCGCATTCAGTCAGTGTCTTACTAGACGCCCGTAAAAAGTGGAAGCGGTGAACATTGTAGAACCTGAGTGAGGGTATATAAAGGGTCTCGTAACCTATGGAACATTTTTGTCCTACATTGTCTTCCTCCGGTCTGTTACTCGAAAATAAACAGTATTTTTAGCAAAACTGAAATTGTCAGTGTTTAACTCAGGTTTTATTCGAAAATTGTTAATATATAACGTGAAATAGAGGGATGTTACAGAAAAACAAAAAATTAAAGACGAACACCGTCATCATATAGTGTTAGACATCACAATTCCCTAAAAAAAAGGTAAAATAAAAGAAACTCCCAAAAAATTGTATCAATCTTCACTTCAATAATGCGTCGAATTTACATAAAACAAGTTTCTGTTATTCATAAACGCAGAAGTTACGCAAGCAACCATTTGGTTGAATACAATTCATATTCTTAAGAAAATAGAATACACAATCGACTAGCACTGAATGAAGTGCGGTTCTAGTTATGCACAAGGGAAAAAATTAAAAATTAAAAAGCCGAACACGGAGCAGTTATGGCTCCCAATTTCTCTCTTACGCATTAATTTCTGTTTCTTTCCCTACCAGTGCTAGCAATACTACCAGTAATAATGCCGTTTACTATGTGCTTTATGTACGAGACCAAAACACTGAACCGTACTACCGCTACGTACTATTGGGTAAGGTCGAAAAGGCAGAGCACCATGGGCACCAATTTGACCTATAAAATTTTAAATTTTGATGGAAAAAGGAGAAACGAATCAGCAGTTAATACATACGAGACTACTGCAAACGTGTTAGAAAGACTCCAAACTGACGGCAGCTTAATATCATTTGTAACTTATGTGGTTTACGCACAAAAATTATAGAGAAGAAGAAAACGTCACCACAGGGAATTGTGTAAATACTGAAAATAGTCTGATGAACGTAACCGTCATACTCATTGGTGATACTGTAAATAGTTTTAATAGGGCACTAGAAGGGACTACTTTCTCGTGGTGTTCCGCGCAGACTACAAAAAGTAGGCTACCTGTCTTTTTCGAATTGTGAAATATCCGCAAATGAGGACCAAAAAGATTAGCTCAAAAGCTCTGCCTTTTCTAGGAAATCATCGTGGCATTCCCACTGACAGAATCTTAGAATCAAAATCTGTATGGGTGGACATCGAATACAAAATGCAGCAAATGACATGCAATTGCATCCATTCATTTCCCCCTCTCACAAATATCTCTTGTTTTAACAAATAAAAGACATGTATTATAGATTGTTACCCTTGCTGGATTTCAGAACTACGTAACTTTTGATATAATGAAGCTTGACAAAAAGAGTCACAGTTTTATAACAACTTATTTTGCCGTTACCCTAGCAATATCGTTGCTACATCCCGGGCGCAACAAATCTGCAACACTGATGTCCTTCTAAATTTCCATACGTAACCGCCGTCTGAAGATGAGTAAACCAGTCTGAAATTGGTAAAGACAAAATAAATGATCGTAAAGCACAGCATTGCATAATTGTCAATAATGCATCGTGGCAAAACCAGAAAAGGGAATCGATGTGTTTGAAATGCGGTACTACTGAAGGTTGTTGAAAATTTGGTTGGTTGATGGGGGCACTGAGGAGGCTCTCCGTAGAATCGGATCGGCCCAGAATGGAACACCTGGGAAACACTGACGAGGAGGGGGGACGGGACGATAGGGTTTGTATTAAGGCATCAGGGAATATCTTCCATGATACTTGAGGGAGCTGTCAGGAGTAAAAACTGTACGGGGAGACAGAGATCGGAATATACACGACAGCCGGCCGCGGTGGCCGTGCGGTTCTAGGCGCGTCAGTCCGGAACCGCGTGACTGCTACGGCCGCAGGTTCGAATCCTGCCTCGGGCATGGATGTGTGTGATGTGCTTAGGTTAGTTAGGTTTAAGTAGTTCTAAGTTCTAGGGGACTGATGACCTCAGATATTAAGTCCCATAGTACTCAGAGCCATTTGAACCATTTATACACGACACATAATTGAGGACGTTGTTTGCAAGTACTATTCTAATGAAGTGGCGGCGCAGGAGAGGAATTCTTGGCGGACCGCATCAAATCGGATGAATGATGACACAAAAAAAACTAGATGATTCGAAAAAATTCGTTAAAACTCGGGAAAAAACGGTTCTCCGAAATAACTACTGGCGAACACCGTGATAGTTCCCTTTCATTGTCCAGTATCAAGTTTTTTTTAAAGAAGTAAATTATCATCCTGATTTTTCATGATGATAATAATAATTACTTAGGGGGCCAACAAACATAAGTAATACTGAGAGTGTAACTTAATATCCTTCACAGACTTTGAGGACAGGTCCCTTACACCAAGCCAAGAAAAAAAAGTCCAGTAAACAGGAGCTCTAAAATGCACACCTTAAGAGTTTTGGGCACTTGTTCATTTCGATACCGTGAAACACATCTCTTCTACCTGCAAATCCTTTTCTTTCCCTACTTTGGGAGGAGGCAGTATCGACCAAAACAAGAAAAAAAATTCAGTAAATGAGGGATCTTAAATGCATACCCTAAGAGCTATTAACAAATGTTCATAGATCTAAGGTAATGGATTTTAGAACTCACATTTACCGCACTTTTTGTCTTTTTTTGGCTGCAAGGAACTTTTCTTCGAAGTCTATCCCTGTATACACGGCAGGCGCACTATCCCTTTGATGTGTACACCATCTTTCACTCACTTCGTCGAAGTGTAACATACTGATCAGAAAGTAATGAGACTGAGTGCTTCTACCAGCTAGGTGATTTTGACCCCTTTATTGAGAGGTGAGAGAGTGAGTGAACGTGGGTCGTACTTCGCAACTGGAAGGGAAACTGGGTGAAGTCGCTCGCTCACAATCCGGCTCCGCAGAGTGACCGTGATTTACGTGCCAGTATTCTACATCTACATTTATACTCCTCAAGCCACCCAACGGTGTGTGGCGGAGGGCACTTTACGTGCCACTGTCATTACCTCCCTTTCCTGTTCCAGTCGCGTATGGTTGGCGGGAAGAACGACTGTCTGAAAGCCTCCGTGCGCGCTCTAATCTCTCTAATTTTACATTCGTGATCTCCTCGGGAGGTATAAGTAAGGGGAAGCAATATATTCGATACCTCATCCAGAAACGCACCCACTCGAAACCTGGCGAGCAAGCTACACCGCGATGCAGAGCGCCTCTCTTGCAGAGTCTGCCACTTCAGTTTGTTAAACATCTCAGTAACGCTATCACGCTTACCAAATAACGCTGTGACGAAACGCGCCGCTCTTCTTTGGATCTTCTTTATCTCCTCCGTCAAGCCGATCTGGTACGGATCCTACACGGATGAGCAATACTCAAGTGTTTTGTAAGCCACCTCCCGTTGTCGGTGGACTACATTTTCTAAGGACTCTCCCAATGAATCTCAACCCGGTACCCGTCTTACCAACAATTAATTTTATATGGTCATTCCACTTTCAAATCGTTCCGCACGCATACTCCCAGATATTTTACAGAAGTAACTGCTACCAGTGTTTGTTCCGCTATCATATAATCATACAGTAAAGGATCCTTCTTTCTATGTATTCGCAATACATTACATTTGTCTATGTTAAGGGTCAGTTGCCACTCCCTGCACCAAGTGCCTATCCGCTGCAGATCTTCCTGCATTTCGCTACAATTTTCTAATGCTGCAACTTCTCTGTATACTACAGCATCATCCGCGAAAAGCCGCATGGAACTTCCGACACTATCTACTAGGTCATTTATATATATTGTGAAAAGCAATGGTCCCATAACACTCCCCTGTGGCACGCCAGAGGTTACATTAACGCCTGTAGACGTCTCTCCATTGATAACAACATGACGTGTTCTGTTTGCTAAAAACTCTTCAATCCAGCCACACAGCTGGTCTGATATTCCGTAGGCTCTTACTTTTGTTTATCAGGCGACAGTGCGGAACTGTATCGAACGCCTTCCGGAAGCCAAGGAAAATGGCATGTACCTGGGAGCCTGTATCTCATGAAGAAATAAAGCGAGTTGGGTCTGATGCGATCGCTGTTTCCGGAATCCATGTTGATTCCTACATAGTAGATTCTGGGTTTCCAAAAACGACATGATACTCGAGCAAAAAACATGTTCTAAAATTCTACAACAGATCGACGTCAGAGATATAGGTCTATAGTTTTGCGCATCTGCTCGACGACCCTTCTTGAAGACTGGGACTACCTGTGCTCTTTTCCAATCATTTGGAACCCTCCGTTCCTCTAGAGACTTGCGGTACACAGCTGTTAAAAGGGGGCAAGTTCTTTCGCGTACTCTGTGTAGAATCGAACTGGTATCCCGTCAGGTCCAGTGGACTTTCCTCTGTTGAGTGATTCCAGTTGCTTTTCTATTCCTTGGACACTTATTTCGATGTCAGCCATTTTTTCGTTTGTGCGAGGATTTAGAGAAGGAACTGCAGTGCGGTCTTCCTCTGTGAAACAGCTTTGGAAAAAAGTGTTTAGTATTTCAGCTTTACGCGTGTCATCCTCTGTTTCAATGCCATCTTTATCCCGGAGTGTCTGGATATGCTGTTTCGAGCCACTTACTGATTTAACGTAAGACCAGAACTTCCGAGGATTTTCCGTCAAGTCGGTACATAGAACTTTACTTTCGAATTCACTGAACGCTTCACGCATAGCCCTCCTTACGCTAACTTTGACATCGTTTGGATTCTGTTTGTCTGAGAGGCCCCTCATTAACCGCGTGATTGGGCTTAACGAACGTTAGAGCGGTGAGATGCCAGACACAGAAGTAACTGGGTTAGCTCCTACTGCAGAAAGAAATTTTTGTCTACTCTATTTGTTCAACAAGAGGAGAAAAAGTGATAACCGGTAGTGTAAAATTCCAGGTCGGCAGACTGCACGTTGACGTTACAGCTTCACCACAACTGCACGTTGAGTAAGGGCTACTGTTGGTGGCGTTCCATCATTCTGATTGAGGCGTCAAATTCGGCGACCGCTTTCGTAATAATGGTGATGATAATGATTTGTGGGTTACGGCGCTAAACAGCTAGGTCATCAGCGACCAGTCGTTTTCGTGCTATCTGAGAGTAGTAGGCTATATGCCCCCCCCCCCTCCCACACACACACACACACACACACACACACACACACACACACACACACAAGCAAAGCGCGTCACTAAACGCTATAAGGCAGCACGAGGAAGTGTACGGCACTTATTCTCCTGGCCAGGCAGACACTACTGAAGAACATTTTTTGTATCACTAAGCTTTAAAGCGGCTACCTTAGAGTCAAAACCCACCACATAAACGTGCGTAGAGACCTCAGGAAAATTAGTATTGTAAAAATGGACGCGTTACGATTTACGAGTAACGTGGGAAAATGCTATGTTCTTAGACAGCTACCTGTCACAAAATCTGTGAAATATTTAAATCCTGATAAATATCCATAACAGGGTGAGTTAAGTATCTTACCAGTATTTTGGTTCGTAGCTATTTCACAACTAACATTTCATTACACGCCTGACCACCCACGAAAACGAGTTACGGCATTTAGCCTTGAACAAATGGCTTTGTTCTCCTGCGGCTAGATCACTTCGAACGGAACAGGAGCTTTTTCCTACTGTCGAAACCCGACAGACTAGTATCGACTGACAGCTGCTACCACTTTACGCTGTTCTGGGTAGAAGGTTTACCAGTTACTGATTTTATTTGGAAAGCTTTTGCTTTCAGTTTTCCTATTTTTTCTCGAGGATGTTGTTTTGTCAAGTAGTGCACTTATAAGAACTCTCCGCAGCTGATGCATCTAATTGCAGAATACAAGACCTACGCGTAATATTAACATTGCCCTTTGGAAAATCTCTTGTTCTATTACCAAAGAGCTTGGTATATGACTGAAATGAGCTGGGTTGTTGTAATGTGACGGATCCTAGCCTACTTTAACTCTTGTAGTAGCAAATGGCAAAAAAGTAGAGGTGTGAAGCACAAACTTTCGTGGATCAGCATTTAGTCGTATACGTACTCTTGTAAGTTCAGTGTTATTTTTATTTACATTCACAGTTGAAGTTCGTCGTTTTCATTCATTTCATGAGACGCGGTTAAGGGTTGTAATAATAATAGTAATAATAACAACAGTGTCTGTATGCCGTAGAAGCGATTCATCTACCCTCACAGTCACTTTACCAGAAGTTCTTGAACCTTAATCGACAGGGCGAAAGTGTTTCCATCCACGTATCCCTCTAACTTGTGAGAAATTTGGGTTGTGCAGTGGATGAGCCACAACGTTGAAGTCTGGGACTACTATAATTCCTTTTACAGAAATGTGTTCTTAAAGCAACAACACAACGAGAAGTTTTCTTTGACCCCCTGTCCCCCCTCCCATAAACAAAAGGCTGTCACGTTTATAGTGCGAAGATGAAGTTTCTATTTTGTTTATTTTACTTAATTAAGCGGAGTCCGTAACGCTCTCCCAGTGATTATCGGCTCTTGTGCACCCAATGCTCATCGCCTATCGCAGTGTAGTTCATACCCTGGTCTTCTCCTTACATCACGGAACTAACTTCATAGGTTCTGAACTTTCTTTTCATACTGGGATATAATGAATTTTGATACGCTGTAGCGACATCAGAAGAAATGCAGTATCGCCAAAAATTAAAAAATAGATTTTCTTTCTTTAGGACATACTATAATCGAAGTTAGCCAGTACCTGTAGCGTCTAATATTGTTGATGACTTTCTGAGGTAAATAAACATTTTCCAAGACAACGTTCAGGTTTTGAGCGGTACATAATGCTGCAGCTTTCACCTTCCCACACTCGCCGTCTGCTTCAGTGAACAACCTTTGCGTTCACAATGAACACTTTACGACATCTTTAATTTTCTTCGTGTTTTTCGCAGATCAAGAGCGCAAATAGCTGAAGTAGAATTAGCTCTAAAACGCGAACGTAGTCGTTCAAAATTACATTTTAACTAGAGAACGCATCGAAAGTCACTAAAGTGAGGAGATACGGTTGACAAATTGAATTTATAAATTGCTTCTATTGAAATTCTAAATATATTCCTTTGTAGGTGCCAAGCTGTCTGTTGCATGTTATTTAGGCGTATATACGTCAATGCATTTACTGCACACAAAAATCAGTACTGCAAGAAAGATTGCTTTCTGCTAACAGCATCGTTCACTCATTTCTGGAAAATAAATGCGATAATTTAAAATTTTACCTAAACCACAATACACAGTAAACCAGTATAAAACTTGATTACATTTTATGCTGTATTTATCATTCCTGTGAATCGAAATCAAACATGGTCTGACTTTTCACAAAATGTTATGAAGCTTCGTCTTGTGAGCTACAATTCACGGAAACGTATACGTCACTAATTTGCCATGAGATTTTGAAACCTTTCGAAGTTTTACACACAAGAAATTTCTCTGTTAAGCGTTATACTGGTCAAAGGAAAATTTTATTGAGCTATAAATTGGGTAACAACAATAATACAAATGTTTAGAAGCACGTCACACCAACTGGGAAATCGTTACGGAGCAAACGTCTTCATAGCACTAGTTTATGAGTGCATCCCCGACTTCTTTACCGAATATCATGGTTTCAATTAGATGTAGTTTTTCATTATTTGATTAAGAAATGGATGCACAATGGTCACACAGTTTGAGATTAATGAAGTCTCTCTAAAACGCCTGACACGAAGATCTTTGTAGACAACTCAGTAATTTTGGGAATATCTACGTACATCTCCAAAATTGATACGAATTGCTTGTGAATGCAGCAAAGAAGTACCACTCAAATATCTGAAGAAAAGTATGACAACTCAATGGAATGAACAAAACTAAAAAAAGTAAAAAAAATGTGAATTGTTTTATTTTTGATACATTGAAAGAAGTAATCAGTGAAATGTTACCAAAGTTTTATTATCTGTGCAGAACAAAGTATCAGCAGCATCAGGAGAAAAACAAAGCACAAATCATACGAGTGTAGGGGGCTTTTGACATCTCTTGATGGATATAAATTTTGGGTTTTCAGTAAACAACAGATTAATACTTGCTATTGGAATGCAGGACACAAGAACAGAAGATATTTTACTTCAATAAAGAAATAATAAAATGGAGGAAAGGTTCAAATGTGTGTGAAATCTTATGGGACTTAACTGGTAAGGTCATCAGTCCCTAAGCTTACACACTACTTTAACCTAAATTATCCTAAGGACAAACACACACACACCCATGCCCGAGGGAGGACTCGAAACTCCACCGGGTCCAGATGCACAGTCCATGACTGTAGCGCCTAAGACCGCTCGGCTAATCCCGCGCGGTGAAAATGGAGGAAGAAGTGGAAAAAGAAATAAAGCATTGTATGATAGATACTGTGGAACAACGAAGGGAAATAAGAGAAACTGGGCGACAAAAGAATGATGACTGGGTCGAGATACGTGAGGGCAGAAATGTTGAACTTGATTTCATTTTTCATGTGCTGATGGTGATTGTTGTTTATTAACAGCTACGTTGCTGATCGTATCTACAAAACTGCAAACAGCACCATTTAGGGCATTTTTGTGTTTAACGCTTAAATTTCTTTCATATAATACATTCAGCAACTGAAGTAATTTCGTAAATAGCAAAAGACTAGAGCACCGAATAAATTGTAATAAGAACTATAGACATTATTTGGAAGCATAATCAGTCATTTCAGTCGTAAAAGCGTGTTTGGGAGCTGCATCTGGATGAATGCTTCAAATCCTTATCAGAAACTCAGTGTACTAAGTTGCTCCTATTCAAGGTCTGTGGTAAAGGCAAAAGAAGGCTCCATGCACTACTCTCCTGTGATAACATGTAATCACGGCAGCGTACAATCTCTCTGTCGCTTTGAGACCGCTCAGACAGGTAAAACAGTGAAAGTCAAGAGCCAGCGATAAACTGTGCCATTAGCAGTGGTACCTGGAAGAGCAGTTCTAGGAATTCTCAGCGCAACGGGAAGTTCCGAAGGCAGCTAAGACCGTTACATAAGGCACTTGACTGGTACTTGCCGGTTTCCTCGTCTCGTAAATGGTGGCAGAGGTTGCGTTACTGCTTCCGGCAAGTCGGTAGCTTAAATATTTTCGTAGATGGTGGTTTACTCACGTAGTTTCCCATTGACAGACCTACTGATGAACCTGACATCTGCTTTTCTCTATATTTCCATTCACAAACCCCAGCAGACTAGCTACCGTGAATGAGGGGAATGGGTCACAGGCGGATAACTCTGCATGTGCAAGGTTTTTCCAGGATCCTGATTCATTAAAGTAACGACTAATTGCTTTAACCCAAAGTAACACAAAGCAGTGGAATCATTAAGATCTGGCACGACCATGCAGCGAAGAACTGTTGACTTGCATTTATTGTCCATTATCTTCGACAGTTTCTGGCATCATGGCTCAAAACTCTCTGGGGAAAGAATATGGTACAATCATAAACGACAAGATGGCCGCATTCAGAAAACTGGTCTTTTATTACATTCTAACGGATATGCCACAGGAAAGAACAAAGACAAACTGATTTGCATCATTCCCATATATAGACAGAAAGGAGGGATGGATCATGTGGTGTCACCGCCAGACACCACACTTGCTAGGTGGTAGCTTAAATCGGCCGCGGTCCATTTAGTACATGTCGGACCCGCGTGTCGCCACTGTGTAATCGCAGACCCAGCGCCACCACCAAGGCAGGTCTCGTGATACGAGAGAGCACTCGCCCCAGTTGTACGAGAACCTAGCTACCCCCAGTTGTACGAGAACCTAGCTACCGACCAGATGTACGAAGCCTTTCTCTCTCATTAGCCGAGAGACAGAATAGCCATCAGCTAAGTTAATGGCTACGAACTAGCAAGGCGCCATTAGCCATACAGTGATTGTACTTAAAGTCTCCTGTGTATCGTCAAGATCGATGTACCACAATGATATTAAAGATAAGTATTAAACCTGCTCCGTACTTTTCTTCCTAACATTAATTACGTATCCTGTTCCAGTACTTCACGCCCGTCTGCGTTAGTCTAGCGTGCATTTTCAGCCATCTCAACTTCACGGTGTCGGCCCAGCTACCGACACAACAGATCACGTTGATTTAGCATGGGAATTTAGCACAAAAAGCCTCTTCATACCACCGGGAGGATTGTCTACTAGGACGAATCTACGGTCATGGACTCATATGGGGACTATAAACGGGTGGAAGTCAACAAATGTGGATCCATCATCCCAAACGACAGTAAATTTTAGAGGGCCTCAGTTTTTATTTTGTATATGACCATTGGGGTACAAGCGACTCGTAGCCCCAATATCTTTCCAACCACATAGGTTACAGAGGAAAATCAGTGGTCAGCAGCCACCTGGAGTCCGATACCATGACAAGAACAATCATAGAACCCGTTCAGCATTGATTTTAAAGCAAACACAATTAGCATAATGAGACATATGAGGATTATGATAAAGAACTTCTACAAAATTAGCCAACAACTTTGCATCAATCACACAGTTTATTACGGGGCCGCGCAACAACAGCAACTCGTGATTCTATGTTCAGCTAGAAAGGGAAGTACAATGAACCATTCCCTACACCCGAGGCATCAGAAACGAATGTGTACACTGGCTATTTGTCTCAGAGTTTCTCTAACAAAAATTTCACCAACCTCTTTACGGAAGGGTGATAGCTGGCCGACCCCTCTTCATCACAGAGTAGCACTTGCAACCTGCGTCCTCAATTATTTGCTGGATGTATTCCAGTCTCTGCCTTCCTTTAAAACTTCTTACCATCTACACCACTCCCCAGTAACGTGGAAGTTGTACGCGATGTATTAAGAGATGTCCTACCATTCTGTCCCTTCTTCTTGCCAGTGTTTTCCATCTACTCCTTTCCTCGCCGGTTTTGCGGAGAACCATCTCATTCCTTCCCTTATCAGTCCAGTTAATTTTCAACATTCTTCTATAGCATCACGTCTCAAATCCTTCGATTCTCTTCTGTTCCGGTTTCCCGCAGTCCATGTTTCACTACCGTACAATGATGTGCTCCAAACGGTACATTTCAGACATTTTTTCCTCAAATTAAGGCCTCTGCCTGATACTTGTAGACTTCTGTTGGTCAGGAATGCCCTTTTAGCCAGTGCTAGTCTGCTCCTTATGCCCTCCTTGCTCCATGCGTCATGGTTTTTTTGCTGCCTTAGTAGCAGAATTCCTTAACCTCGTCTTCTTCGTGATCAACAATCCTGATGTTAAGTTTCTAGCTGTTCTCATTTCAGCTGCTTCTCATTACTTGTTAAAAAGTGTGAGCCATTGAGCCAACGAAGAGAGTTGAAGTATGGGCAGCCGTTGCTCCTAGGCTCTCTCCGAGCAACGAAAAGTTGCAGAAAGTTCTAGAAATCTTTGCGCGGGGTTCTACTGAGCCAATCAAAGAGCGAATTTTTAAAAAATGGCGGGAAGGCTGGCTTCTGCCCCTGAGGCTTCTTCCCGCCAGCCAGGCATGAAGGAAAACTAACGAACTTCCTCACGGCTTCCAAACAAAGAAAGAACGGAAATTCCTCTAATGTGTGGCCAAGTCGCCATATTCGCATCTCAGGTAGATGATTCAACTTGGTATATGAAAGGGACAGACGCTGCTGATTTCTGTAAGAGAAAGGAAAATAAAACAACTTCAACAATCCAGCAGAAAATCCTCCTCCAAACATACATTGCCTAGCCGTAATAAAATAAAACCTGATCAAAATGTCCTCCCCGTGTAATGAATGGCATTTCTCTTTAAATGTGGCTACATGTAAGATGATGCCTAAAACAAAGACAAAGAACCCGGTGGTATCTAATTACAAGACTAGTGGACGTAACATAGTTTAAGTCTTTAGGGACAATGTTGAGAAGCGATAGAAACTGGACGACAACGTAAAATAAAATCTGGGTAAGGGAAGGCGAATGGGACATTTTGAGTTGTTGGGAGGATTCTAGGTGAAACTAATGCACCTGAAAAGGAAATTGCATACAATATGCTAATGTTATTTGAATGCTATAATCATTCAGAATAACAACGACCCGAACCTTATTTTTAACATGGGTGTCGCTGTGTCTGCAATAGTTCTCAAGTAGGCATGACAACAGACAGAGCAAATTCAAAGACGCGCTAGCGCTACTATGACCGTGAGATGTCGGTGTAACGCATAAGGGAGTGTGAAAAAAATGTGCTTAGGGAACTTATGTGATGAATGGCAGCTAGCTCTAAATGTAGAAAAATGAAAGTTAACGCAGCTGAGTAGGAAAAACAAACCTATAATATCAGAGTACAGCATTAGTAGGGTACTGTTTGAGACAGTCACGTAGATTAAATATCTGGGCGAAACGTTGCAAAACAATATGAAATAGAATAAGCGTGTGTAGTAGGGAAGGCGAATGGCCGACCGGTTTACTGGAAGAATTTTAGGAAAGTGTGGTTCATCTGTAAAGGAGACTGCGCATAGGACGCAAGTGCAACCCATTGTTGAGTACTGTTAAAGTGTTTGAGATCTGCACCAGGTCGGATTAAAGGAAGTCATTGAAGCAATTCAGGGGCAGGCTACTAGATTTGATACTAGTAAGCCTGAACAACACACAAGTATTACAGTAATGCTGTGGGAAAGCAAGTGGTGATCAAAACTATTCTACGGCACCAATGTACATTTTGCGAATGGACTGTGAAGATAAGATTAGAGAGATTAGGGCTTGTACGGAGGCATAGAGTCATTTTTGCCGCGCAGTATTTGCTATTGGAACAGGAAATGACTAGTAGTGATTATACATTTAGAACTGGCTGCCATTCATCACACAAGATCCATAAGCACCATGTGCGCTACACCGACCTGTCATGGTCCTGGGGTACCTCGCACCGTACGGTGGCTGAGTATGTATGTAGTTGTAGAATCCTTGGATGTCACTTTCCGAAAACCTAGCTGGGTAAATTCAAACAACTTGTGTACGGATAAGACTGAGCAGTCGTAATGCTGCCGTCTTCATTTATCTCGTGTAGGGGGCAGATGAATAAGTGAGAAAAGAGCACACACAGAGGCGTATAGGTGATCATTTTCGCCTCTCTCGATACTTAAATGGAATGGTACGGAAAATCCGTATACAGAGCGTTCCAGGAGAATTGGTCAATATTAAGGGATATTACAGGAACGATTATCTGAAGCAAAAAACTTGTTACCTATTCTCTATTGCGAGTGGTTTCCGAGGTAGAAGACATTTAAAGTACATCGTTACTTATTTTCTGCGTTACTCAATGCACAGCCAGGTTTACACGTGTACATATCTACAACAGATATTAAACATTGCAACATGAGTTGAAAAATATGTATTTGCAACACATTCTTCAACACGCGTCGCACTGCAAATGTTGTAAAGTTCACAATAAACGTTCTGATATCCCACAATCAACATCAGTGCATTTGTGTACTCCTGGGAGAACATGTTGTGTTGCTTGTCTGAATGCCATTGCACGTTGTCTAATAAGGGCACCCTAATCACCTTTCGTTTCTACAACTCAGACTACGTCCAAACCTATAAATAAAAATCTAGTGTCGTAAGGTTTGCTTGAGGATTTTCCTACGATCATCGACCATTATTAAGCGTTAATGGTTCCATTCCGTGTAAATGTGGCTTCATCGGTGAACAGTATTACCAGAAACAAACGACGATTTTCGTTTAACTAGCGACAAAATTCAAGTCGTGTGGAATTGTCGCCAGTATGAAGATTGTGGACCCGCTGTATATGAAATATGTTAGTGGAACATTGAAACGCGCAGGAAGTAGATATGTACTGGTAGTAGGCCTACGTTGAACTGCTTCAACGACGTGTTGCTGTTCCTGGACACGTTGTTGAACTGTATGATCAGAAGAAAGCCGGCCGGTGTGGCCGAGCGGTTCTAGGCGCTTAAGTCTGAAACCGCGCGACCGGTACGGTCGCATGTTCGAATCCTGCTTCGGGCATGGATGTGTGTGATGTCCTTAGGTTAGTTAGGTTTAAGTAGTTCTAAACTCTAGGGGACTGATGACCTCAGATATTAAGTCCCATAGTGCTCAGAGCCATTTGAACCCTTTTCTTCAGAAGAAAAAAGGGAACTTGTAACGATACCTGTTTCAATGCAATGTGCTGCTAACTCGGAAAGCGTCGGCGGTGTTCTTCGACAGCAGCAGGAGCCCTACCATCGTAAAGACCGTAAAGGATATTATATTTGCTTGTTCTTCATTATTATAGATATTAGCATTTTAGCCAGCGCGTGTACAAACTCAGTTAACCGATGCTTCTCTGAGATATGCTAGAGTCCCTCGTACTTCTCTTACAACAAACAAGGGACAACTGCGCGTTCAACGGGCTAGTTTAATGGCAGAAAAACATCCAGAACAAAGAGGTTGAAAGCAACTAGCTATAGTGGGCTGGAATAAAACGTCAGAGAGAATGAAATTTTCACTCTGCAGCGGAGTGTGCGCTGATATCAAACTTCCTGGCAGATTAAAACTGTGTGCCGGACCGAGACTCGATCTTGGGACTTTTGCCTTTCGCGGGAAAGTGCCCCACCATCTGAATTACCCAGGCACGACTCACAACCCCTCCTCACAGCTTCAATTGTGCCATTAGTCTCCTACCTTCCAAACTTCAAAGAGTCTCATTCTGGAAACATCCTCCAGGCTGTGGCTGAGCCATGTCTGCAATATTTTTTCTCCCAGGAGTACTAGTTCTGCAAGGTTCGCAGAAGAGCTTCTGTGAAGTTTGGAAGGTAGGAGACGAGGAACTGGCAGAATTGAACCTTTGAGGACGGGTAGTGAGTTGTGCTTGGGTAGCTCAGTCGGTAGAGCACTTGCCCCTGAAAGGCATAAGTCCCCAGTTCGAGTCTCGGTCCGGCACCCAATTTTAATCTGCCAGGAAGTTACAACGCCAGAGAGGTTGGGTGGGTAGCACACATACGTCCGCGCCACTAGCATAAAATCAAATGTACATTAAATGTGTTCTATATCTCGGCAATCATTCGGAATAGAGTGTATGTGCGTATGAAGTTTCTTGCTTCAAAAGGCCGATCCTGTCATATCCCTGAATATTGACCATTCCTCCTGGAAAGCCTTTTATACGATATTAATTGTACCGTGGTTACGTAATAGTCCAGCTGTTTGTTAGATGAAACGACGTTATCGTTTATTGTTATGAACTGTGACAGATGACAATGCATAAGAAAAGTTAACCGTTCCTCGCGCAGATTCACGAACGGTGCCGCTAGAGCACAAAAGATGGCAGTGCTTCCGAAACCGCACAGATGAACGATTTTTCGTAACATGGGACATGTCGGAAAGAACAGATGCAGTTCAAACCCACAGTCTCAATATGAAACAAGAAGCAAAGAATAACTGACATTAGCTGCTAGTGGGCGTTGATTTATATCAATAGAGGAAGTTGAAAATTTTTGCCGGGCCGGAATTCGAACCTGGGTCTCCTGCTTACTAGGTAGATGTGCTGATCAGTGCGGCAAGTGGATGCGGTAGTCACCTCAACCGCACAGACTAGCCTCGCTCGCGTCCCGTCAGATCCAAATTCTCAACTTATTCATACACTACTGATGTAGTGTTCCTTACGCGTTATTCACATTACTCGCGGTATTTCGCCGATTCCCGTAGTCCTGCGTGGTGTGCATCTGCACTGAGGTGATCAATTAGTCGTCCTCACCTTAATTATATACGTTGTGTCTGTTCTTTCGGACCTGTCCAAAACAACAGACACATTTCGATCCTGCATGTGGCGCTGTCTGTTCTTTCGGACATGTCGGAAAAAAGACACCGCATATATATAATTAAAGTGAGGATGACCAGATGACACTTCAGTAGAGATGCACACCACGCTCGACAGAAATCGGTGATATGCCGCAAGTAATGGGGATAATGAGCGAGGGGCACTACATCAGTAGCACGAAGATGAGAATTTGGTTCTGACGGGAAGTGTGCTAGGGTAGCCGGTGCAGTGGCAATGATCCTTGTGTTCGGGTGGCGCAGTGGTCAGCGCATCTGCCTAGTAAGCAGGAGAGCTGGGTTTGAATCCCGCCCGGTCCGGCACAAATTTTCAGCTTCCCCAATGATTTAAGTCAATGCTTCTTTGTTTCTTAACTTTTCAAGTCGATTCAAAAGTACAGTATGTGATAAGAAATAATATATAATCAATAAGATGCTAGTATCACACAACGTAAGGCCACTGTGATTAAAAAGGATAAAAGATCAGTGTTTCACGTACCTTCGATGACGAGGTCTTTAGAAACGGGGCGCAAACTCTGACAGGACAAGAATTGGGAATTGCCTACTTGTATTTTTAAGGAACCGTCCCGATATTTTTCTTAATCGGCTTAGGGGACCCAGGGAAAAGACTTCAGCGTGGACGGTGAGACCGGGATTTGGTCACCGCTCTCGCCGCAAGCGAGTCCTATGCCTCGACTAGCGAGCCGCCTCGCTCGCTTCCACATTATTGCGATCCACTTTATATGCATAGAGCAGTGGCCGGCAGCTGGGTGTGCTGCCTGATAATTGTCAGTCTTGGCGGGCATCCAGACTCGCGCAATTCATACTGACGCTGGTATGCTGACCGGCTGACCTCGCCTCCAGACAGATCAGCTTCGTGCCTTCCCTTGGCTCGCACGAGTGAGGTTCTCAGCGAACGCGATGGCAGGCGGCAACACGTAAAATTCAAAGGGCGCTGTCTGGGTAGGCAGCTAACTGACAGAAAGTAGACACCCAGTTAATGGACTTTGAATAGCAAAGTGTTAGATGTGATGACAAGAAAGGAAATAATGATGCATGATAATGAGTTACAAGCGGAAAGTGGAGATACATAATAGAACCCGTTCCGACAAGAAAAGAAACGGAACTAAACGATTAGGAGAGCTCGTTGGAAAACATGACACCTGTAAGGCCATAGTTTCTTCCGGCGTATACAGTTTTCAAATAACTTATGGGGATGCAGCCGGGTGACCTCGTCGACAACCGCCGATATTTCGACAAGAGCACATCCTGCCAACAAGTTTGCCTTGAAAATGAGTTGGTGTGCTCCTCTCGACATACGTGGTAGTTACCTAAGATGTCACCCGACTGCATTCCTTAAATATGACACTTGATTGACCTTATAAAGTCAAAAACTGGCGGATACCTTCTGTAACTACCTTTTTCGACCGAACCGAGTGTGTGGCGAAACAGCCCTCCCCCCCCTTTCCCCGCCTCCTCGCTGCCCGCAATAGGTGCAGGCAAGGAGGGCGCCGAAAAACTGTTCGAGGAAAAAAAAAGTTTTTTAAGAACCATGAAAAGTACGTTACTTCTCATATCCCTCGTGTTCCCATCTTCTGCCTAACGGAAGAGATTCCCGTTGCTACTTCGCTATGGTATTGTAGCATCTCAAAAGGTCAGCAAGCGGGTGCTAAAGCATACACGTTAGTTGGCTTCCCGACTTTTGCTGGCTGAATACAGGAGCAATACGCGACAGTTGAGAAAGCCATCAAAAAACATGGAGGGCATATGAAATTTGGTTTCCTCCCCCGCCAGTATTTTTGCTGCTCCCAAAAAAAGGCTACTTTAAGTCATAATGAAAACACAGATACTGAAAACGGATATTTTCTCAACTCTTAATTATAGCACTTTTCTTTCGTTTACAATTTATAATTTATGCAGTAATAATAATTTATGAGGAGAAAATAAAATATGTTTATCATTATACATCATAATAAAACTACGAGGGCACGCTGGAAAGTACGAATAGTGCCTCCAAATTTTTTATGTGAAAACTCTTATAGCTTTTTAAATAGAATAAACTTTATTAACATTCTATATCTGTATTCTTCGTGACTACATATTTATTTTTCAACATAGTCATCCTAGCGATGAACACATTTCTCCCAAGGAAAGAGCAATTTGTTGAGACCGTCGCTGTAGAATGACTTTGGTGACGGAGCCACAACCTCGCCTCTGCTTGCACTGCTTCATCATCGTCATACTGAAGTAGTCGAAGCTGGTCCTTAATTTCTGAAAAGAGATGAAAATCAGATGGAACCAGGTCAGGGCTGTATGGAAGATGATCGATAGTGAACCCAAGGCGTTGGATTGTTGCATATGTAGCAGACCTCTCGTATGGTCTGTCGTTGTCATGTTGGAGAGTAATCCATGTGTGAACGAATTCTTCGAAAGATGCTTCCAGTTTTCTCGCGCACAAACAAAATGACTTTGCTCACTGCCGTATTGCTCACTACATTTCGGAATCCTCTAGCGGCAGATTGTTGCGAAGCCTGGAAGTCATGTCATGTAATAGGTTCAAATGGCTCTAATGCTATGAGACTTTACATCTGAGGTCATCAGTCCCCTAAACTTAAAACTACTTAAACCTAACTGCAGCCCTGCAGCCAGGCGACTAGCGCGAGTTTTGGTGTTCTCGTAAAGATAAGTTATTTTAGATTATAAAACATATAGATTAGTACTGATTACGTGGTAAATAAGTGTATTAGTGTGCCGTTTAAGTGTACCATTAAAGGTTTCACTTTTCTTTACGTAATATAGCAGGAAACGCGAAAAGACCGTACAGTCGTATTTTTTGTTTACGTTCTGCTGCAGCAAATCTATAGAATTTCGCTTAGTTGTTCCTTGCTCTCTCCAGCAATTTAACTTAGCTTACCTCTTCATTATTTAACTAGCATTTCCGGAAAGTAGCGTAAAGTTTAACTTGTTGTTTCAGAAACTTTGCACTTTTGTTTTTGTTTACACACAGTTGCGTATAGGCCAAATTTGTGTAACCATATTTTCGTGTTTATCTGTAATTTAACTGACTTATTCTTAATCAACTATTACGTTTATCATGAGTGAAAAGTGCTTGACTTGCCGTAGAATTGTTAGGTCGGGGCTTTGGTGTGATGGGTGCTGTAGTTTTTTCCATGTGGGTGACTGTAGTGGCGTGGGAATAGGGGAAGTAAATGAGACTCATCAGTGGTTTTGTAGGATTTGTAGTAGAGATAGGAAGATACTGGAACAGGAGGGGAAAATTGCTGCCCTTCAGGCTGAATTAGACAAGGCCAGGGGAGATCTTGACAGGTTAAGGAGGGAGAAGGGTAAAGAGAGGTGGGAAGTGGCAACAGGCAACAGGAGGAACAGGCCTAGAACTTTGTCTGACAGCTTTATGGTGAATGTGGAAAATAGATTTGACCTGTTGCTTCAGTTAGAAGCTGGTGAGCCTCAAGCAGTTGCAGGTGTAGACAGGGCACAACAAACTTTCAGCAGCAGATTGAAAAGTGAGAATGTAGGGAAATCAGAAAAGAGAAAGAAAGTGTTGTTGTTAGGTAGTTCCCATGGAAGAGGTGTTGGCCAACTCTTGCAGGATGAACTAGGATCAGAATACCAGGTCACCAATTTTTTTAAACCTAGTGCTGGTCTGGAGCAGGTGACAGAGGATTTAGGATCACTTTGCAAAGATTTCACTAAGGAAGACACCGTGGTTATAGTGGGTGGGGCAGGTAACAGTATTGACAGAAATCCTGGGTACAGTGTAGAGTGTGACCTGGCGAAGATTGCATCAGCATCGAAGCATACTAGTGTTGAGTTTGTATCTGTTCTTGGGCGCCATGACCGACCTCATTTGAACTCTTCTGTCAAGAGAGTTAATTTGGAGCTGGAACGGCTGCTCATGTCGGGTGCGGGGTCACACATTGGTGTGGTTCATGTTGATTCTCTCAGTAGGTGGGATTATACTAGGCATGGCCTTCACCTCAACAGGAAGGGGAAGGGTAAATTGGCTGGGGAAATAGCAGGAAAGTTAAAGGGGGGAGGCACTGTCATGAGTGGTAAAATACCAGTGGTTATAGGATTCAGAAAAGACCCTTTTTTAGGGTAGGGAGGACAGAAAGAAAGCAAATTTTAAGAGAGGTTAGAACTGAGACAAACCTTCAGTTTGAAAAAGAAATCAAAAAACATAATTCCAGCTTATTACATCAGCATAAACAGCCATTGGTTAAGAATTTTCAACTGTCAGCAGATATTTTAACTCCACCCAATTTTAACTCAGACAATGTGAAATGTCAGCTATCTTTATTGCATCAAAATATTCGAGGACTGAGAAATAAAATTAATGAATTAACTATATGCATAGATGAATTAGAGTCTTCAAACCCAGCTGACATAATCTGCCTCTCTGAACATCATGTGACCACTGGTATAGAACTTTTAAGTGTTACAGGGTTTAGGTTAGCATCTCACTTTTGTAGATCAGAAATGGAGAAAGGAGGAGTTGCCACATTCATCAGGAACTGTCATAAATTTAAGAACATAGACATTCATAAATTTTGCCTAGAACAGCATATGGAAGCATGTGCAACAGAATTAGATTTTCACAAAAAATCTTTCATAATATTAAGTGTATATCGAGCACCTGCAGGTAACTTTAATCTGTTTGTAAACCACCTTGAAGCTGTACTGGCCCATTTAATAACCAAAAACAAAGAAATAGTGGTTGCTGGTGATTTCAATGTAGATATCCTTAAAGACTCTCCGAATAAGAACTTATTTGAGTTAGTAACACTATCATTCAACTTAATTCCCACAGTAAAGTTCCCCACTAGGATAGCCACTTGCTCACAAACAGCCATTGATAATATCTTTATAGAAAAGTCCAATGAACAAAATTATATTACAAAACCAATAGCCAATGACCTCTCAGACCATGACATGCAGTTCCTTCTGTTAAATGTTAATACTGAACAGGATATAAAATCTGTTAAATCTGAGCTCAAGAGGGTAATCAGTAAGCCAAAAATTGATTATTTTAGGACACTCCTCAGAGACATTCACTGGACTGATGTTTACAGTGCTCATGGCATGAATGAAAAATATAACATTTTTGCTAATAAAGTGCTTACCTTATTTGAACACTGCTTTCCCCCAAAACTTACCAAGGTTAGAGGAAAATCTACAAAGAAGCCATGGATTACTCGAGGAATAAGGGTGTCTTGTAAAACAAAAAGAAAACTGTATCTGTCAATCCGAAACATTTCCAATGTTGATGCTATAGCACATTATAAGAAATACTGCAAAATATTAAAGACTGTAATATGGATGTCAAAGCAAATATATTACAAGGAAAAGATAGTCATATCAGATAACAAAATAAAGACAATATGGGATATAGTGAAGGAGGAGACCGGTAGGACCAGACATGAAGAGGAACAAATAGCATTAAGAGTAAATGATACATTGGTGACAGATGTGTATAGTGTTGCAGAACTTTTTAACAAACATTTTATAACTGTTACTGAAAAGATGGGGTTGTCAGGTTCGGTAGATGCTGCTATGGATTACCTTAGACCAGACATTTCAAGTAATTTCCATAATATGAATTTGACCCTCACTACCCCAACAGAAATAATGTCCATCATAAAATCTTTAAAATCAAAAACATCTAGTGGGTATGATGAAATATCAACAAAGTTAATTAAAGAATGTGATTCTGAGCTAAGTAACATATTAAGCTATCTGTGTAACCAGTCGTTTATCAGTGGAATATTTCCTGAATGGCTGAAATATGCTGAAGTTAAGCCACTGTTTAAGAAGGGAGATAAAGAAATAGCATCAAATTTCCGTCCAATTTCACTGTTACCAGCATTCTCAAAAATTTTCGAAAAAGTAATGTACCGTCGTCTTTATAACCATCTTATCTCAAATAACATACTGTCAAAGTCACAGTTTGGATTTCTAAAAGGTTCTGATATTGAGAAGGCTATCTTCACTTACAGTGAAAATGTGCTTAATTCATTAGACAAAAAATTGCAGGCAACTGGTATATTTTGTGATCTATCAAAGGCATTTGACTGTGTAAATCACAATATCCTTTTAAGTAAACTAGAATATTATAGTGTAACAGGAAATGCTGCAAAATGGTTCAAATCTTATATCTCTGGCAGGAAACAAAGGGTGTTATTAGGAAAGAGCTTGATACATGTCTATCAGGCATCATCCAACTGGGAACTAATTACATGTGGGGTCCCACAAGGTTCCATTTTGGGGCCCTTACTTTTTCTTGTGTATATCAATGACCTTTCATCAGTAGCATTACCAGATGCCAAGTTTGTTTTGTTTGCCGATGATACAAACATTGCAATAAATAGCAAATCAAGTGTAGTCTTAGAAAGATCAGCCAATAAAATATTTGTGGACATTAATCACTGGTTCCTAGCCAATTCTTTGTCACTAAACTTTGAAAAAACACACTACATGCAGTTCAGAACTTGTAAGGGGTGTCCCAAGAGTATATGTCTAACATATGATGACAAGAAGATAGAAGAAGTGGACAGTGTTAAATTCTTGGGATTACAGCTTGATAATAAATTCAATTGGGAGGAGCACACCACAGAACTGCTGAAGCGTCTTAACAAATCTCTGTTTGCAATGCGAATTTTGTCAGACGTAGGGGATATAAAAATGAAAAAGCTGGCATACTATGCTTACTTTCATTCCATAATGTCATATGGGATTATTTTTTGGGGTAATTCATCAAGCCAAGCTAAAGTTTTCCGGGCACAAAAACGTGCAGTAAGAATTATATGTGGTGTGAACTCAAGAACATCCTGCAGAAGCCTGTTTAGGGAACTAGGGATACTAACTACAGCTTCCCAGTATATTTATTCCTTAATGAAATTTGTCATTAAAAATATATCACTTTTTCAAACCAACAGCTCAATTCATGGAATCAATACTAGAAATAAGAATAATCTTCACAAGAATTTAAAGTCACTTAGTCTTGTACAAAAAGGTGTGCATTATTCAGGAACACACATTTTCAATAACTTGCCAGCAGCCATAAAAAGCTTAACAACCAATGAAATTCAGTTTAAGAGAAGCCTAAAGGATTTATTGGTGGCCAACTCCTTCTACTCCATTGATGAATTTCTTAGTAAAACCAACTGATTTGTATATAAGTACAACATAACTTCTGCACAATTTCAGTGCAGTAATGTGTTCACTGAAAATTTGTGTGTGTGTGTGTGTGTGTGTGTGTGTGTGTGTGTGTGTGTGTGTGTAAGTATAATCTAACTTCTGCACCATTTCAGTGCAGTAATGTGTTCATTGTAAATAACTATTACAGTAGTTGTATTACATGTTTATTACCTTATAAATAAATAAAAAACGTTTTTTATTTTAAATTCAGTGTATTAGTATTTGTAAAATGACTCTTAGTGTTCATTAAAAATGACGATCATTCCACTTGGGACCTGTGGAATGGTACATTAGCTTATTTGTTTTAGTTGTAAATATTTGTCATGTATTGTTGTTTTTCTGACATGTTCCACATCCAGGAGGACCTCCTCACTACGGATCAATTGGAATGAAAGTAAATCTAATCTAATCTAATCTAAGGACATCACACACATCCATACCCGAGGCAAGATTCGAACCTGCGACCGTAGCAGCAGCGCGGTTCCGGACTGATGCACCTAGAACCACTCGGCCGCAGCAGCCGGCATGTCATGTAATACCTCAACGGATATTGAGAACCGAATTAAAAATTCTGAGGCATTACTTTTCAGCATGCTTTTGTAATTTGCGGTAGCTATCACGAGTAATAAAATACATATTTCCTTTTACTTTCGGTTTTTAGGGAAATGGTGCTTCATTTTCTTTAAACTTGTGAACAAAATTATAAAATTTGCTGAAAATATCGTGTACAAAGAATTACGAAAAGGTAGGTTTGGGGGGGGGGGGGGGAGGGAGGAGAGGCGAGGATGGACAAATTTTTGCGGGGGTGCAGAATCATCCCGGTACGGCTCAGCGATAACGATAGGATCTCCGTGAGGCTATACGCGTGCTTCTGTTGTATACAGGAAAGTCGCAACGCTAGAAAACTATAGTGAAAAAGCAGGAACACCTGCAGAGCATCGACGCTTCGTGCAGTTGATCCTCAACATAAACAAAATATAGTATCGCACAGGTGGAACACCCCGTTATTTTTTGATTACCTGATAGACGAATATCACAAGAAAGTCTCATGTGTACAGGGAGATTTAGAAAAGGGACGGCCACATAAAACTAATGCCGCAGAGGCAGAAGTGAGACTGATTCACTGGACGACTCCTCAGGACGTGTAGACACAAATGTTCAAAAAAAAAAAAAAATTTCAAATGTGTGTGAAATCTTATGGGACAACTGCTAAGGTCATCAGTCCCTAAGCTTACACACTTCTTAACCTAAATTATCCTAAGGACAAACACACACACACCTATGCCCGAGGGAGGACTCGAACCTCCGCCGGGACCAGCCGCACAGGTAGATACAAATCCAGGGGTTAACTTACAGTACCCTTCCTCGTCAGTCTACGACACTAATTAGACAGTACTGATAGAAGAAATGGAAAAGATGTAAATCGTCACTGCGATGATCTACCAGACTCTACGGTCAGCACAGTTTCCTAGTGAAGTCAACCAGTACGTTACTTCCTCCTACATTACTTCACGTAAAGACAATGAATTTAAAATTAGAGACTGGAGCTCACACAGAAATTTACCGAAAATTGTACATTCCGTTCGCATTTCCCGGCTGAACAGAGAAAGGAGGCAAGTGACAGTAGCACACGTAGTACGCTCCCCTATACACCATAAGATAGCTTGCGGAGGACAGATTGTTTCACTATTCCGAATTTTGATATACCTTTGGAAGTTGGAGTGAATGTGGTATCAGTTTTTGAAGGGATCTTTCTACATCTACATTTCTAATCCGAAAACCAGCGTCCAGTGTGTGGCAGAGGGCACATACACTGACAAGCTTAAATATTATGAGCACCGACCTACTATCGATATAAAGGAGATAGCAGCATCCCCTAGCGAGGAATGACTGCTGGCCAGACACTTGCACAGTACATGCAGCATCAGTGAGCCTGCTGTCCGTGTGTAGAATGGGAAAGGAGCGCGACGTACCTGAGCTTGACCGGGGGCGTATTGTGATGGTTCAGAGGCTCGGCACGAGCATTTCGGAAACTGTAGAAACTGCGCGACTTGTCGGGTGTTCAAGGAGTGCTCTGGTGAGCGTCTTCAATACGTGGAGAAACCAAAGTGAAACCACGTCCAGACGTCGTGGGATTGGACAGCCACCCCTCATTGCAGATGTCGGACGTCGTAGGCTGAGCAGACTGGTAAAACAGGACAGGCAGCGAACTGTGGCTGAACTTACGTCAGACTCTAACGCTGGGCTGAGTGCAAGTGTGTCTGAGCACACAGCGCAGAGAACAGTCCTGGTGATGGGCCTCCGCAGCCGGCGACCCATGCATGTGCCAATATTAACCTTACGACATCGGAAACTACGACTGAAATGGGCACGTGCCATCGATCCTGGTCTTTGGCGCTGTGGCTGAGGATAACATGGTCTGACGAATCCCGGCACCTTCTTCATCATATCCATGGGAGAGCGCAAATCCGTCGTCTTCTAGGGGAACAGCTCATTGACCACCTGTACTGCGGGAGGGAGACAAGCTGACGGCGGCTCCATTATGCTCTGGGGAACATTCACGTGCGCATCCATGATTCCAGTGGAGTTGGTGCAAAACACCCTGACAGCCAAGGAGTATCGCACACTGGTTGCAGACCACGAACACTCCTTCATGACGATCATGTTTCCCGACGGCAGAGGCATTTTTCAAACACGACAATGCGGCTTGTCACAAGGCCAGGAGTGTGATGGAGTGGTTCGAGGAACACAGTGGCGAGTTCCAGTTGATGTACCGGACCCCAAATCGCCAGATCTGAACGCGATCGAACACATCTGCGATGTGCGACTGAGCTCAGATGTGCGTCAGAGCTCATCGCCGCCCTCCCCGGAATTTACGGGAATTAGGTGACGTGTGTGTGCAGATGTGGTGCCAACTCCCTCCAGCGACTTTCTAAGGCTTCATTGCCAAGACACATCGCCGCTGTTATCCAGGCCAAAGGTGGATCTACCGGCTATTAGATAACGTTCTGGCTGATCGGTGTACGTACTAGTATCTCTTTACTTGCTCTCGTTCCTACGCCGTTTGTCTGTAGTACGTTCAATATCGAGTAACCGGACGCCTCGATACGAGCCTGGTTATCTTCAATTTTACCACCATTATCTTTCCGCAGCTTGCATGTCGGACTGCAACATGTATTCGGAGGAGCAGCGCTCAAATCCCTGTTGGGCCGTTTACATTTCCCGTGGATTCTCCAAATCACTTAATGTGACTGGCGTGATAGTTTTATTTCAACGAAACCACGGCCCATTTCCTTCCTGTTCATTGTCCACCCCAATTTAATGCTACGTGTACAACGACAACGGAGGCATGAATAAGGGACAAAACAGACAGCAATAACACAGCTGATGATGTGCGTCATAAGTCTGACGTTTATGGTATCGTACGTGTTACACAGAAGAGAATACTAGCGATACATTTTCACAACTGCTTAGCCATTTCAGCGTGGGATAATTGAGGGAAACAACGTGAACATCAAACTCGAGTTAGCAGTCCAGCATATATCGCATTCTTAAAACAGCTCTGAGGGATGAACTAGTGAAGGCAGCAGAGGATGAAGTAGGTAAAAAGACGAGGGCTAGTAGAAATCCTTGGGTAACAGAAGAAATATTGAATTTAATTGATGAAAAGAGAAAATATAAAAATGCAGTAAATGAAGCAGGAAAAAAGGAATACAAATGTGTCAAAAATGAGATCGACAGGAAGTGCAAAATGGCTAAGCAGCTATGGCTAGAGGACAAATGTAAGGATGTAGAGGCTTATCTCATTAGGGGTAAGATAGATACGTCCTACAGGAAAATTAAAGAGACCTTTGGAGAAAAGAGAACCACTTGTATGAATATCAAGAGCTCAGATGGAAACCCAGTTCTAAGCAAGGAAGGGAAAGCAGAAAGGTGGAAGGAGTATATAGAGGGTCTATACAAGGGCGATGTACTTGAGGACAATATTATGGAAATGGAAGAGGATGTAGATGAAGATGAAATGGGAGATACGATAATGTGTGAAGAGTTTCACAGAGCACTGAAAGAACTGAATCGAAACAAGGCTCCGGTAGTAGACAGAATTCCATTAGAACTACTGGCAGTCTTGGGAGAGCCAGTCCTGACAAAACTCTACTATCTGATGAGCAAGATGTAGGAGACAAGCGAAATACCCTCAGACTTCAAGAAGAATATAATAATTCCAATCCCAAAGAAAGCAGGTGTTAACAGGTGTGAAAATTACCGAACTATCAGTTTAATAAGTCACAGCTGCAAAATACTAACGCGAATTCTTTACAGACGAATGGAAAAACTGGTAGAAGCCGACCTCGGGGAAGATCAGTTTGGATTCCGCAGAAATGTTGGAACACGTGAGGCAATACTGACCTTACGACTTATCTTAGAAGAAAGATTAAGGAAAGGCAAACCTACGTTTCTAGCATTTGTAGACTTAGAGAAAGCTTTTTACAATGTTGACTGGAATACTCTCTTTCAAATTCTAAAGGTGGCAGGGGTAAAATACGGGGAGCGAGAGGCTATTTACAATTTGTACAGAAACCAGATGGCAATTATAAGAGTCGAGAGACATGAAAGGGAAGCAGTGGTGGGGAAGGGAGTGAGACAGGGTTGTAGCCTCTCCCAGATGTTATTCAATCTGTGTATTGAGCAAGCGGTAAAGGAAACAAAAGAAAATTTTGGAGTAGGTATTAAAATCCAGGGAGAAGAAATAAAAACTTTGAGGTTCGCCGATGACATTGTAATTCCATCAGAGACAGCAAAGGACATGGAAGAGCAGTTGAACGGAATGGACAGTGTCTTGAAAGGAGGATATAAGACGAACATCAACAAAAGCAAAACGAGGATCATGGAATGTAGTCGAATTAAGTCGGGTGATGCTGAGGGAATTCGATTAGAAAATGCGACACTTAAAGTAGTGAAGGAATTTTGCTATTTGGGGAGCAAAATAACTGACGATGGTCGAAGTAGAGAGGATATAAAATGTAGACTGGCAATGGCAAGGAAAGCGTTTCTGAAGAAGAGAAATTTGTTAACATCGAGTATAGATTTAAGAGTCAGGAAGTCGTTTCTGAAAGTATTTGTATGGAGTGTAGCCATGTATGGAAGAGAATGGACGATAAATAGTTTGGACAAGAAGAGAATAGAAGCTTTCGAAATGTGGTGCTACAGAAGAATGTTGAAGATTAGGTGGGTAGATCATGTAACTAATGGGGAGGTGGTGAATAGGATTGGAGAGAAGAGAAGTTTGTGGCACAACTTAACTAGAAGAAGGGATCGGTTGGTAGGACATGTTCTGAGGCATCAAGGCATCACAAATTTAGCGTTGGAGGGCAGCGTGGAGGGTAAAAATCGTAGAGGGAGACCAAGAGATGAATACAGTGAGCAGATTCAGAAGGATGTAGGTTGCAGTAGGTACTGGGAGATGAAGGAGCTTCCACAGGATAGAGTAACATGGAGAGCTGCATCAAACCAGTCTCAGGACTGAAGAACACAACAACAACAACAACAACAACCACAAAACTTACGTCGGCGCTACATGAAGATGGTGAAGACCGAGACGTGTGAATGGTTGCCGTACCTAATACAACACAATGAAAACGAAGTGAAGAAAATTGTTTGGTCAATTACCGACATCGAAGCTGAACGTAATACTAATCTCCGATTACTGTACCCGCCGGTGTGCAGATAATTCATTGTTTCCGTTGGGAAGGAAATCAGTTTAGCTGGGATTGACGTCTGGTATGAATTGCCATCTGGGGGTCCACTGGGACTACTCACCCCTTTAGTTTTATCAGAGAGCTTATACTTGCGATTGCTAGTTTTTAGAAGAATGAGGAATTTTACTTCCCTCTAGACGGCGCACCACAACACACAACACTAGAACCAGGAGCCATTACTTCCAGATCCTATAGATAGGACAGTACGGTGCAGAAGCATTCTAGCCATGTTTCTGAGATTTGACTTACACCAGGAAAATAATTACAGGATAATGTGTTCTGTAGGAAACCATGTACACCAATGGATCTTATGGAGTTGGTAGAAATGGCAGGTGTAAAAACGCAGTAGGCAATCTGACAAACGTTTCTCAGGAAAAATCGCTGTTTCTTGGCGCTTGTGGTGGTCATTTTGAGCGACTTTGGTAACTGGCGAAGTCGAATGTGGCGGATATTCATAATCATATGTTTGGACCAATCTAATGCTGCCATAGTTACACTTTTTTTTTTAATTCCTGACTGTCATTTTCAGTTTTTCACGTGTTCTACGTATTTCCTCATATGTTATATACTTAACAGTATTTCAGGTGTCATTTCCTGTATCTGACGTTTATTACGTGTAATAACTAGTTAGAAACAGTACAAATCTCAATTCTGTAGTATCTATAACCAGTTTCAGTCTAAATAAATTATCTTCAGACGTAGTTAATAGAAATGTCTATCAGGACAAGTGAAGTATCTCACCTGATGACGTATGCTACCAGTAAAATACTGTGTGTCGTACGTGCGTTTGAAAATGACTTAATTAAAGCAAAATCAGTTACAAATATAAGAATATTATGATTTGTATCGTTACTAATGCGTGTATACTAGAAGGAATAGCTCTAGTTCCAGAAAATATACCTACCATTATGGTGCTAAGTGTACTCATTTGCGTTGTTCCCTTGTCCAGAACAAAGGGGTTTTTTACATATTAAATTCCCATTCATTTAATGAGAACTGAGAGGTAACATTGTTAATTCTAGAATATCTATCACACGATGCAGTCATAGAAAATTTGCGTTAGGCGAAAGATTCCAGCACTTTAAGACGTTTTTGTTTTTGTTTTTGTCCTCATTTTCTTTTCCTCCAATCAAAGTCTTCTTAAAACGTACGATAAGCCCAGGTCTCGGAAATCCGCTTAATGCTATATTGAGCTCAACACACTTTTTTGTGTGCTTAAGGTCCATGAGTGGAAAGCTCTTGGCAGATAAACGTTTCCTGTGGTTGCGTCATCGTTTCGCAGAAATTGACTTGAATGTCGACCAACAGTCTCTCAAACTTATATATAGAAATCCCAAGTAAATTAGCGATTATCATTGATATATAGACCATAATAACTTAAGTCCTTCAGAATTTGACAGTTTACCTTATCTACTGCCGTATTTCCCTTATTCTTTGAACAAAGCCTGATTCCAGGAAGGGGGGTTTCGTCACGGATTCATATGAGAGATCAGGAATAAGAGATGAGAGTTGTACTTTTGCTGAAAACATCGTCATCATCATTAGCCTCATCATCAACATCACGTCTTATTGTTAAGCTTCTTTCAAGGCCCTGGTCATCGCGGATTCGCCCTTTCTTCCTGTCATTATAAGTTCGTCGGTCTTGGAACTTTTATCTCGATCAATGACTTTATTGAAGGCAATTATTTTTTATATTATAACTGCGTAGACATTTGTGTTAATATAGACATGTCAGTTACTATTCTACAGTATTCTTCTCTTATCACAAGGTTTTTAGTTATTGAGAAGGTCGATTCGACTGTCTAAAACATAATTTCTTATTTTACTCGAGTTTAGAATAAAAAGAGAATTGTTTTTGCCCGTAAGTATCAAGGTGCTGACAGGTGCGACTGTTACCGAACCATCAGTTTAGTGGTTATGGTTGCAAGATACTGTCGCAAATTATTTACAGAAGAATAGAACAACTGGTAGCAGCCGACCTCGGGAACATCATTTTGGAGTGGGTCTTCCTTCACTTTTTTCGGTGGAGATGAATCCACATGGTTCCACTGCTTGCTTTGATTCTTCGTCTTGTGGTCATAGTGATCACCCAGAATTCGTCCACGGTGAATGGGCGGCTGAGTGAGTCATTTGGATTCACCTGACGCAGCTACAATATTACCGTTGTTGCACCAGTATGGCACAATCGTTTTTTAATAGATGCTGGTAGTCGAGAAACCTAGCGGACAGCAAACTTTGTCATGTTCAAAATGTCGTGCAAAATACTGAAAACTGATACGTGACTGATTTTCAATTTTTCCAGTGCCTCCTCGACTGCAATACCTTCACCTTCAAAGTCTCCATTAGCGAATCTCATTTCATTAACCACACTGGGAGCATCTCCACCGCCTAGCCACTGTACCGTATGACAATGCATTCCTACCAATGCATGGATTGTTGCAGCATTATTCCCCTTCAGTTGCAGAAACCGGAATACTGTATTATGTTCCAATTTTTCAGTGGGCCTTGACATCTTGTTTTGGCTCCTGTATCGATGTGCTACGATACGTTGGCACGGGAATTTTAATATGTACCAAGACTACAAATGGTTCAAATTGCTCTGAGCACTATGGATCTTAACAGCTGATGTCATCACTCCCCCAGAACTTAGAACTACTTAAACCTAACTAACCTAAGGACATCACATACATCCACGCCCGAGGCAGGACTCGAACCTGCGACCGTAGCGGTCGCGCGGTTCCAGACTGAAGCGCCTAGAACCACTCGGCCACTCTTGCCGGCACCAAGACTACAGAAATGTAGACCGCGGCATAATAGGCCGGAATATCTTATTAATTGTGACTTATTTTATGAGGTGACGATTAAAACTTCATGAAGCGACCTGCTCGTAGAGGGTAATTAAGACAGGGAAGTGAGCCAGATCCAGACTGATATTGCACGACGGTTTAACAACCGTTTTTTGGTGCATCGACCAGCCTGAGTGTATTTTTTAATCGGTTTTCCATGCTCGTTTAGGCAAATGCTGGGCTGTTCTCCACTTTCCACCTCAGAGGAAGCGATACACGAAGAGTTAAAATGCGATAACACACACAATTTTCAGATATGTTGATGACACAGTTGTGGTGTGGCCACAAGTATGTGAAAGGCTTGAGTTTCTCCAACATCAGAAGTCGCTGCACCCCAACATCAAATTCATTACGGAGGAGGAAGAGGAGGACAAAGTATCCTTTTTGGACGTCCTAGTCAAGCGCACAGCGGACGGCAGTTTGGGACACAGTGTACACAGGAAAGCCACTCAAATTGGTCTCTCTTCTCCACGCCTCTACCTGTATCATCCCTTACAGCGTGAGGCTGTGCTGTGTAGAATGGTCCACAGGGTCCGAGCAATATCGGACGAACGAAGCATACTAAAGGGAGCTCAGCCACCTTGAGGTCAAGAAGAACGGATACGACGAGAGAAGTATCCGACCTGCTTTCAGGTAGAAGGTACAGGTCCAGTAAATGGCATACAATTAGGTGCGGCGAAGGATGACTTGGGTCTTTGTAAGCGGAGTTCTACCGGAATCCATGCAAATGCGGTAAGGTATATATCGAGTACACTGTGCGGACACAGTTGAAGAAAGGCACCAGCAACACAGGAGATACACCGAACTCGAGCAGTTGCAGAACACTTAATAGCCACAGGGAGCTTAATGACCTACTAGGGTTGGAACTTTAATAGTGGCAACTATTTATTTACGGCTCGTACAAAATAGATACGTGTTTCAAAGTTTTACTGACCTTCAAAGTAGTCATCATCATTGTGTATAACCCGATGTGGAAGTCGTATGATACTCTTAGCAGTGCCAGTTGTGTTGACAGTTCGAGCGGCGCGGTCTACTGCCCGACGAATTTGCAGCAGTTCTGAAGTGAATGCCGTGAAGTGTTTCCTTTAATTTAGAAATCGAGTTGAACTCACGAGGGCTTAAATCAGGGGAGTGCAGTAGGTGATATAGCACTTAGCAGCCCCATCAGTCAAACAAATCAATAACAGCTTGCACTGTACGTGTTTGAGCATTGTCCTGGAAAATCATGGTCAGGTCCTGCAGAAAATGTCATCCATCACTTCTGTCTCTAAGCTGGTCGCAGGTTGTGTTCCAAAAATGAACAGCATAGAGATAAAAGTTCCAAACCTCGTATAAACAAGCGGAAGTGCCCTCGCCGTTGTGGGACTGTGTGCTAAAGGAGGTTGTTGAAATAAGAATGACCGATAGCCTGATCAATACAGACAGTGTGGCTTCATTCTCAGAAAAGCGTATGACAGGCTTCAGACAAGTGAAGCCACAACGCCGACCGAGAGCGACTTCCCAGCATGACGGGTGCGGCAGAAGCGCTTGTATGGTGTCCCTATAGTGAAGTGTTTTACTTGTATTATTGTAAAGTGCAACACTAGTTGGTGATTGAGTCTCACAAAAAGGCTGCCATACCTACAAAATTAATAAGCGTCAATTAATACGTAAAGCAATCTGACTACGCTCAGTTACGGTTCTTAGACACTGATACTTACATGGCACATTACGGTTCTTAGACACTGATACTTACATGGCACAGTGGGCGTTATATTTGAGACTAGAAATAATTTAATATTTCCCACTCGTTAGCTTTTATTTTACCGAAACCACATCGCATCTTCCTAGCAATTCTCTCATTAATAAGATGTATGCCCAAGTTTGTGCATTTATATATAACGTGATTATCTTTCGCCGAGGCGAGTCTTTAGTATCATCATATCATAAACCATGGAATCAAAATGTTATATAGCTGCCCTCTCGAATTTCTGGAAGTGACTTACCTTGCATGACCTGAAAGTATCTTCATAACACAAAGAGAGGTTTATTTCTAAATATTCATTACGAGCAAAAGTGATACTGAATGAAATATAAACTAAATTGGCAATGAAATACTTAGTTTGTTATATTTGCACAAAGCATTCATGCAAAACCTTATAGTTGTTCATATGTACTATGTCAAAAAAAACTGCACTTCATTTAACCGAATACATGAATGGTATAGATTCGAAATAAAAGAATTTGAAATGAAAGACATAACATTTACATTAACTTGGATTATTATTGTGCTTCACGCATCGAAAATCTGCGTAGCCCACATCGATTAAAGTAACATGCAACAGATGCTGTCTTTGGCGCACCCTTGCAAGTAAAGGTTCTTCAACGTACATTAGATCATCATGTAAGACACAGCGTATCTGTCGAATGAAATACCGACTTGCAAAAATCGATTGCGAGATAAATGTAATTCATAAACGTAACGGAAACTACCCCACTGGAACGTATTCGGGAGAGCCACTGTGTCAGAAGATTCAATATTTGAACCAGATAAGTTTCGAAAAGCCAACATGTCTCGCCCGCATTTAATAATGCAAGACTGCTTCCTTTTGCCCAGAGACTTCGTATGGGAGGAGCTTGTTTTCAATAAAATGCCTCACACATTCAAACCAGCTTTCACACACAAACACACACACACACACACACACACACACACACACACCGAGTGTGTCACCTAAAACGTGAACTCCAAATATTGCGGCAATGTGTGGTTTTCAAGGAATTGATGGATAGTCAGGAGCTCGTATTGTTAGCAGTAAACAAATCGTAATAACACTTAGAAAGTGTATTTTTGTGCAAACGTACAATTTTGTAAATGGAACAACGCCTATTGGCATTAACTGTCTAAAAGTAGGGTAAATTAAAATGTCAGTGGTGTTTGTTGCAGGATTCTAGTGCGGGTCGTTTACGAGATATCGTATTTCGAAAAGCTAGGACACCGTCACTTATTTGTGCGATTCAACTTGCGTAATAGCCAGGTCCAATGTTGTTATTTTGTTTACAGTGTGCTTGGCTGTTCCTTGAATGCACTGCGACTTGTTGGTCAGTCAGTGCGTGACAGTCTGAGCAGTAGGTAGTGAGTGGACGGTGGGATTTACCAAAGGAGAAAAAGCCGAAATGCTCATGGTGTATGGGCAGTGTAGGAAGAATGCAGTTCGTTCGTGTACGGTGTATGTTCTTGCAGTTAAGTGAAAGTGGTAGTGTAACACCGAGACAATTTAACAAAAGGTAACAAGTGACAACAGAGGAAGGGGGAAGTTAATGTTCTTGCTGCTGTTGCAGTTGAACCGCGCGTTAGCTCCCATGCAATCGCACGAGGAAGCGGCATGAGTCAGGCTGGTCTCCTACGCTTTCTCCGTCGACATATGTTCCATTCCTGTCACCTCTCTCTCCATGAAGAGCTGCGTGGAAAGGATTATGAGAAGTATGTGAACTTCTGTATATGGGCATTAAGACATGACACTCCAGATCTATCGTTGTTTAGTGATGAAGACACATTTACCAATCATGGCCAGGTAAACCGCCGAAACATGCATTATTGTTTTGTTGACAATCCCGGTTGGTTTCGTCAGGCGGAACGTCAGCGTCCATGGAGTGTAATCGTGTGGTATGGGATAGTGAACCATCAGCTTTTAGGCCCGTATTTCTGAGACAGGACACCGAAAGTGCACAGTATTGGAGTCTCCTAACAGGCCATCATGCATGGATACTAGAAGATATTCCACTGCAGGCTAGGATGAACCTGTGGTACCAACATGGTGGCTGTCCAGCCCATAGTGCACGAAATACTGCAGCATATCTTCGCGAATTGTTTTCCAAATCGTTGGACAGGGCGCAGAGGACCTGCACCTTGGCCGGCCCGTTCCCCTAATGTGATGCCTGTAGACTTTTTCTGTGCGGAAAGCTGCAAAATGCTACCTACAAGGGCATATTAAGTACACCCGATGATATGCAACGACGTTTTACTGCAGCCAGTTCGGACATTTCGGCTGAAATGCTACAACGTGTGCAGCAGTGGTTCCATATCAGACTGGAAGCGTTTATTGCCACTGACGGCGGTCAATTTGAACACGACCTGTGATGGTCAACTGTCTCGTTACTGGTCAGAATGCACGTAACCAGTGTATGTAGTTGTGTTGTTGTTTACTGTGTGCTACCACATGTACTGTACAGGTGTGGTGTGGGAACTTTTCAAAATACGATACCTCGTAAATGACTCGCATTAGAATCCTGCAACAAACAACACTGACATTCTGATTTACCCTACTTTTAGTCTGTTAATGTCAATAGGCGAGGATTCATTTTCAAAAAAAAGGTGTATTTGCACAAATACAAACTTTTTGAGTATTATTACGATCTCTTGATTGGCTAATAATACGAACCCATGACTACCAATCCAATCTGTGAAAACAGCGCATAGATCTCTCTCTCTCTCTCTCTCTCTTCCTCTTCCTCAGCGTGTGTAAATGCAGCCTCTTTCAGTAGCACTCCGTAAGAAACAACCTCTTATCCCTACTGCAGTCAAGAAAGAAATCGGAAGAAGCTATCTTAATCGTTCTCTTTCGAAAGTTGCAACGGAACGGCCAGCGACTGCGTGCCTAAACAACTCACTGACAAGACCGTCCGTCCACGAAAAAACACCAGCTGATACGCTGCCGTAGCAGACATCGTAACGAAAGTCGATCAATGGGTTCAAAGAAAAGGGTAAAAGTAGCTCGCGGATAATCGATACGGAACAAACTGTAGCTATGAAAGCTAGCAAGTATCCATAAAACAGAAAACTTTCAAGAACTTTCAGCATTGCAGCGCGTCAGCAATCGTAAGTATCGAAATAGGGGAAAAATCCGCCTCGATTGCACAAAGTACCTGCTGTTTCCTAGGTTTCAGCGTGGGTAACCGCGCCTTCTTCAGAACAAAAATAAAACAGCTTGCCTAAATAGCCATAGTCAAAGGCTATTACATCAGGTACTTTGTGCAATCGAGGCGGATTTTTCATAATTATTTAGAAAACTTTCACACTGAGGGAGCGCAGTATGCGGCCAGCATTCGGCGATCGAGTGCCCCACCGCTCCAACTCACGCAGTGTGCGCCTAGGTAGTGAGGGAAGGGATAGGAAATGACAAGAGCATAAACGAGACGTGATGTAACATCAAGAACAGCCCGTAGGAAGATGAGCGAGCGAGGGAAGACGCCTCTATACGTATCGCCTGAACATGACGGGAATGTAGCTGTAGAAATATGGTGTTACGTAAATGACTGTCCCCGCTGAACACCCGAGAGCTATACAAACACAATCTGTTCATGTTCGTTGCAAGTCAACCACGTAACTAATGACCCTCTGGTTTTTATCTTAACCAGGATTCTGATTACGGCTAACGCTGAAGCGCGTAAAAAAAATGGATCTAGTTTTGTCTTTGTTACAGTTCATTCATCTGCGACCAATTCAGCAATTTGCAAACTACGAAAATAACTCACCGTGGCGCATCTGTATGGCGCACCTTGGTTAGAAACACAGAACATAGTTTGCACGATTCACAGACAGATGATTTACACGGCTGCCCTCCCTTAAGTTACCTTGACGGCAGTAGCGTTAGGAAGGGCATCCGGTCACAAAGTTGAATAATAAAACCAAATTTGTCAAATCTTCAAAAAATAGGACCTCATATGAGATGGGATAAGCACTAGGGAAAAGAAGAAAGATGAATTAAAACTGTGTGACTAGCCCTCATGCACATAACCAACACCGTGATGTGTGCACCTCTGCTCAGCGCACGAGCTTAAGTGCAGTGAGCAGCGTGAGAGGAAGAACACAGCTGTTGGTCGTTCGAAGCAAGGTCGTCTGGGCTCATTAACCGCTGTACGCCTTGTTACACGTCAGTGCCGGGGTATTACAGTCCAGTTCACGAATGATGGCTGTTCGCGCAGCTCGAGGAAGGAATGACTGCTGTGTTGCCGGTTCCAAGCGACAGTTGCGATTCGCGCATGCACCTGTTTCGCTCTTGAACAATGCGTATGTCCTACAAATTATGTCTCTCGCTTGCTTATATGGAACGCGTCCCTTACCAACGCCATTAGCGATGACAGCTCGCAACAAATGGAACAAAAATTCACTAAGTAACTCGCTACGATCACGTTTAAAGCTCGTGTTAGCTACGACGTTCACAGCCCGGCGCTCAGAACTCTACTCTCAGGGCTCATTGGCTGCCGGAGAATGCGTGCCGCAGTTGCGGAGGTCAAGCTTAGACTCGACCACCAATGTTGGTGACTCCAGCTGTAGGACATCCGATACCACGTCAGATAATTCAACTTGCTTGTCAACGGGGCATTGTTCTCATAGGTTGTAGAAATGTTCTTGAGTGGTGACACGTTTGCTCGAAATGAAATGCTGTCCATGATCGTCTGCCACTGGGGTCCTATTGTCTGAAAATATGCATTCGTTTGTTCATCACTACTCATGCGACGTGTACCTTCAACGTTACGCTTCACCAAGCACTCGCTCCCGCACTGTGCCGCAGTGGTTTAGTTGCTGCATCATTAACGACGTTAACATCGGCTCCCAGATTCTGTTTTCCATAAATCATTTTCCCAACACAGGTTCCGGTTGATGATGTAAACACTACAATAATGGTGCTGAAAATGCGAGTTCTGATGCCGAGTTTAAACTTCCTCTATCGGCTTTCGCGTCATGCAAAGACTCTAGTCTGAGTTGCCAGATGTTTCGTTTTTTACCGAACTGTTCGGAAATTCAGCCGTGAGTCCGGTGTTCGGTACTGCAGTATGAGTGGCTCGGTATTTTTATAATTTTGTTCATATCAATAATATATTTACTGATTTGCAACAATCAAGTCTATAAATTTTGGTGGCCCGTTATCAACCGGCGCGTGCTGTATTCGTCACTTTGACTGTTGGTTGTCCTTCTCTTACTCCGCGTTCGACAGCCGCCACCCCCGTCCTCAAACCTACGCCACGCACCGATTGATACAGGGAACCTCAGCGAAGAATAAAGTTGCGTTTTGACTTTATTGTGTGCAGTGTTTCGTATATGTATCTAACCTATTTGTGAATGAATAAAACGTAAATGTGAGGAATATTTCTGCTGATTTGGTAAGTTAATATTAGTTGAAAGGGTACAGTACCGCCCGACATTGAAAATAGGTACAACATACTTCATTATTTTTGTCAGAACAACACATTTTTTTTGTAAAAGAACTCAATTTCAATTAATACAGCGAAGCCAGATACCAGTGTGGGAAAGAATGACAATTTATTTATTTAATTGATCACATGTGCACTCCCACAAAGTAAATCCCTACATCCAGTTTGGTGAGATCTGTGAAATGAATGAATGTATGGTCGTCTGCTAACCGCAGATAGTGAATGTGAATATATGATCATCTTTGAGTCGATCCTTTGGCCACCTTTGGTGGGACCAAAGAGATGAAATTTGCCTGAGCTTTGAGCGCCTGAAATGTGGCTGACCAATGCGGTAGAAAGGTGCTCCCCCACTTTGACAGAGGTGGGAGAGAACCTCAAGAACGGCCATGTTTCAGCACTCTGCCGCTGGATCTTGTGCTGTTAAGACCTGTTTTAGTTGTGCTCCGTAATGACGAAAGAGTGGAGACATGATATGCATGTGGAATATTTAAGAGTAGTTTGAAATATTAATTTCTCTATTTCAGGAACTTTTGTGGGGAGAATTAAATGTCAGGCAGGTAACATTAATGGGATTGTAGGAATCTTCGGAAGTGACCAACGGTCACAATGAAACCACGTGTAGCATTAAGTTGAAATACTTCCGTGTGCTTAAGTTAAGCTGAATTACTAGCGTGTGTACAATAAGTTGAAATATTTAAGAAATAGCGTGTGTACCATAAGTTGAATATTTAAGAAATGGCGTGTGCAGGACTTGAAATTAGAGACGAGTACTTCCACGTGGTGAGTTCTGTGTGAGTTCTCAAACTGTGTATGAGACAAAAGATAAAGAGAAGTACTCGTCCATGGTATCAGTTGAGGACTCACGTGTGTGATGAATACGTTCTTAATATTACCTTGCGTGATATAATTCCGTGTGACGCTAGATTCAAACTCTGAGAGAGAAGCAAGGTGAGTCGGCCATCTATCCAGCAACGCCATTTGGTTTGCATTGCACAGGAAGACGTGCATATATCTCCAGAGTTCATAGTAGGAAAGTAGAATTACGAAGTGGGGCAGTGTCGTGTGAAACTGGGATAAATATTAATTGAAGTGGGAAAGCTGAAAGTGATAGTGTTGTGACTATTTAGTGTTTTATATTTCTTATTGCAGTGTGATGTATGTCATGTAATTTGGGTATGTGTGGTTTGCATGGGAGAGTAGCAAGGTAGTTTCAAAAGATTAGTGGGTTATGCTTGTTCCTTCGGTACCGCTCGGTCTGGAGGAAAGTTTCGTGATGATGATTGTGAGAGTCGAAGTGTGAGATATAAAAAAGATCCACCATCCTATCCAGAAAGTGCACTGTAGCGTTAAATAATTACGAGACCATAATATAGCGATTCACCATTGTAAAGCCATGCCCACTGGGCGGAATTTCTCATGTGTTATTGTTGTAGGTTATAGAATTTGTGTGTTTAGGTTAGAGAATTTATCGGAATAAATAAGATAGTGAAAAGAAAAAGATTGGTGGACTTCTCCTTCGAATTGTATGTTGTCATAATGACCCAAATTTATAATGTGTGCGCCATTCATATTCAGTGCGGTGGCCACGTGTTGACAAAAGCCGTTAAATGACAAAAGGAAGAAAATGTGGTATTGCCAGTGCGTAGTGTACAGTCAGAGTTCTGTAAATTACTGATAGTCAGATGTGTGTTTCCGTTGCGTATTAATCATATAGGAGGATAACTTGTAACTTAAGTGTGAGTACTAGAGTTCATGTTACTCGATAAGTAAAAATGAATCCACTCGCTTGGCAGACCACTCATCTTGCAGGCCTGACTGCTTGATGCCACAGTATGAGCAAGGCATGTGGGTGCCTCTCATAGTATATTACAAGGTAAGGTTCTCTGAAGAATCGGCGAGGAAAGGAATACATGGAAAACACTGACAAGAAGAAGGGCTAGTATGGCAGGACACGTTTTGAGATATTAAGGAATAACTTCCGTGGCACTATACGGAGCTGTGGAGGGAAAGCACTGTAGAGGAAAACAGACACTGGAATACATCCAGCAAATAAATGAGGACGTAAAGATTGGCACGAGTCGTGGCGGGCTACGTCAGACCAGTCAGAAGAACAATAACGCAAAAAATAATTTTAATTGTACAGGACGTCCATAATTAAAGTTCCAGTTTCAAATCCCTGTAAAAGGAGATCCACTGCTCAGAATATCATACTTGAACAGCGTGTTATGGACGCAGGGGGAAACATTAGGAAGAAAAGAAATTTAACGACAATTTGATCAATAAATGGCGCTGAAAAGCTTGAACATAGGAACTGTAGTGGCGGCCAGTAGTACTTGGCCAGTACTGGCCGCTGCTAACTAGCCCTCCTCTGTCCTCGTGAGTAGGGGCCCTTCTGCTTCACCGTCCAGTCGGATTACTGGCCACCAGCTAACTCAAGCATGTTTGAGTTTAGTGGATGCCAAAGGGCCAGTAATACGGTCACGTGATCTAGTGGCAGTCATGACTGGTCGTGTATTAAAAGTTACTGGCCGCCAGTAGAGCGCTAGACGCTGTTGGGGAAGGAACTACGGTTGTGCATATTATACTTTCGCCGCGAAAGGTCTTCAGTATCTGAAGAAGCGCAGTTGAAACCACATGCCAGTGTAAAATGGAGTGCGCGCAATATAGGTGCATTTCTAGAAACTTACGTAAACAAGGAACCGTTATGCAACATACGTCATTCTGATTATGCTAGGCGAAGAGGGAGAGTTGTATGTTGAAGTTAAAAAGTAACTTAGTGGGGCTAGGGATCAGAGCTCTCGATATTTGTTTTTTGAGAGTCCGTATAAGGGCTAGGCCACGTACAGAGGTGAGCTCTTGAAAGTGAGTTCATCAAAGATAAGCGGAGAGGGTAATGACGACTTCTACGTCCCGAAACTGTTATGGTTCACTGCAGCTGACAGTTTCTTGAGATGTGTAGTCTTATAAAACAATAAATACTTATTCAGTTAATCTTCACCTTCCTAGATATTAGGTCATATAATTTCTATAACTTACTAAAACAGAAACAAAAACAATAAACGTATTTGTAAACGTAAGGAGAAAAGCATAATAACAATTACATCAAAAGAAAACATTCTCCAGAGTATATGTTTGGTAAGATACTAGGCTATATGAAGCGACTACGACTACGAACCCATTCTGTTTTAAAATATTTTGCAATGGTGTTAATGTTATCAACTATTAACATTTAAACAAACTTTTTGATTCACTGAACAATAACACCAGTAAGATGTCCAGAACACATTATTTTACGGAGTTCGTCAGTAACTAAACAGCGCCTATGTTCATTTGCTGCCACTTATTAAATGCCAATTGCCTTCATCTGCCAAGACACTCATCCTTCACCACTGAAGTGCTCAGCCAGTTTCATCCTTATTTCCGAAGCAGTTTTCAAATATACATTTGTTGTGCACTCTTTCTCTCTCAATGACGGTAGTTCTGTCCCAGTGGAACGCCACTAGCAGGGGTGAAAAATTCCGGTTGAAACTACGTTGCTGGTGAAGTTGTTCGCACCCAGTTGTGGAGTGTACATGTACATTTTAAAGATCGTAAATGTTGGTGTTATTATTCCAAACGCGTTTTGCACTGCTCTGCATGCACGCTGTAAACGTTTGTTTAATGTACATTCCCCTAATGTCCAATTTCGTTTGGAAAAAGGCTTCATTAATTTCGGTGACAAAAGGAGCGCGTCATCACCCAAAGTTAAGCTATCATTCGGAAAATTTATTGTGCTATTGGCCATGGCTGCCTTATGCAAGATCAACCGGAATACACTTGCGTCATTGGCTCTTCCATTGGTTTTCACAGCTGTGTATAGAAACTTACAATCAGCATCTACCAATGCCAAAAGCATAACGCTGTAACCTCCTTTGTAGTTGTAAAACTCAGGGCAACTCTCAGGCGGACGCTGTATGGCGACATTGTTTCTTAAGTAGCACCACACAATAGAGGAAAATTCTATAGTGTTTCAAACTTTTCTTGAATCTACACTCACTCCTCCCCATGTTTGCGGAACCTCGAAAAGAAATGTTAGTAACAAACTAAAATTTGCAATTGCATACAAACGCATTAAAATCAACACTGAGAGATTTTAGTGTGGTTGATTATTGGCAGTCTTTTAATTTCGGGTTACACCAGCTAACAGTGTTAAAGATTATGAGGCGGATGACGACACTGGCGCATCTGATACTCAAAACTATTGACATCGTACAGAATGTCGAGGGCTCATCACAACTCCCTGTTGTTCCTAACGTTCCAACACTAAACAACAAAAATTAAAAAAAAGGCTTGTAAGCAAGTTGGTAAAAGCGGTCCGTGACATTGAAGAGTTACAGAAAATATTCGAGAGTCGCCTGTCAACTTCAAACCCACCTCATCTCGACGAGGTTAACTTGTATGAGGAATATGTTGGAGCTCAGTTGAGGCACATTGCTTTGAAAAATAGACTTACATGAGAGGACCACTTTCAATCAATGCTGACAAAAGAGAGACTCAAATTGTTGGAAGCCCCACGACCATCAACTACTCTGGTATTATGTGGAACCTCGTCCAACGTTGGTGATTCATATGACTAATTTATAGCTGAAGGTGATTTTCTTCACATACATTTACGCTAAAATGTCATTGCCTGACTGTCTAGTTTTGTTCTGTATCCAGTATTTAATAATAAATTGTGTTAAATAAATTTTATAAATTTTGCTTGATCACGTCTTGTACGGTGGGCATAGTTATTGGAAGTGGCAACCCCAAAATATACATGCACATTTCTGCGTTTATTTGCTTTTAAAGCACCAGTATTGCTAAGAATATACTCCTCTTCACAGAAATATTTATTACATTATGCAGAAGGAGGCCACTCTTGATACTTATTTTACCATATATCGTAAGTTAACTAGTTACGAAGCAGTAACTTGTGAGAACTTACCTTCATATATTCTTGTAATGCCGTAAGTACTTTTGAAATAAAACTTGAAGTAGTGATATTCGCAACGTGATGCTTCACAACTGTCACCACTAGCTAAAAGCCGGCCGGAGTGGCCTAGCGGTTCTACGCGCTTCAGTCTGGAACCGCACGACCACTACGGTCGCAGGTTCGAATCCTGCCTCGGGCATGGATGTGTGTGATGTCCTTAGGTTAGTTAGGTTTAAGTAGTTCTAGGGGACTGATGACCTCAGATGTTAAGTCCCATAGTGCTCAGAGCCATTTGAACAATTTGAACTAGCTAAAAGTCGTAAGGCAGTCTCTAGTTTTGGACAAGCAGGAACTGAGTTTCCCATTCCTGTATCAGTTTTTCATATTTTATGCTCAGTCAAACTCCACAGTTTGTTAAATCGCCGCATACTCAGTCTCATAATTGTCTGGTATTCCACAGGATGCTCCTCAGCAAGATCCTGAAGTAATGCAGACGAAACTACTAAGTTGATCTCTCTGACACTCCCAGTCCTTAACCCAATACTAACGATTTTTGGTTAATATTTCTAGAAGGTGTTCAGGTAAACACTGTATTAAACAATGTACAATTTCATTCACAGTCTCATCAACAGCTTCCTCGTACTCTTCATCAGTCTCCTCCGTGTTCTCACACATCCTCGGACAATGTTGCACTCTCCAGGTCCAAACACAAACGAGCTACTGGCTGCCACTAAAACGATTTCACTGGAAGCCATCACTCTCTGCGTGTGAAGCCCCTTTTCCATCTCCAAGGACATCTCAATACGCAGAATTGCAAAATATGGACAACGGAAATCTGCGCTCACGTCAACTGGTATAACTTGATTCTGCAAAGGTGTTTTTGTGGCGCGCTTTGACGGTATCGTTTATCGTAGCGCCGTATGTTTTCGAGGACATGAGTCCTGCGGGTCCTCTTACTCGTACCGTCACGGGTAAAAGCTACGAGAATCTTTTGCGTACCAACGTCATTCCTTTCCTTCAACAGGTTGGTTTTTTTTTTTTTGTTTTTTTTTTTACAACATAAGGCTCGTCCCCACCTTGCACGGGCAGTAAAGCAGCTGCTGCAGAGGCATTTCAGAAATGCTAGAATTATGTCAGCCCTTGTTTCCCTACAGCCTGGCCGTCCAGATCCCCTGATCTTAATCCGTGTGACTTCTGGCTGTAGGGTCATCTGAAAGATGTGTTCAGTGCTCCATTTACAAACGTAGTTAAATTGAATGCACTGATTGCGCAACGCATTCTGACCGTAGCCCCAGAGACATTCCGGTCTGTTGTAGAACATGGTGTTTCTCGATTTCAATTTGTGGGAGACAACAATGGGCAACATTTTGAACATATCTTGCATCAGTCTCACGACAATTAGAAACCGATGTTGTTTTGCTTTTTACGCCCAGGACAATTCAAAACCGTAGTAATTTTGCCGTTCATGCGGTTTTTGGCCTCAGGACAATTAAAAACTTATTTTTGCCAACAGATATGGTACGACCTTGCCGTGGTGGATGGGCTTACCTAACAGTGCTATAACTGTTGACTGCCAAACTCGCACAGTCATGCACATTGAACATTACACGGATTGTGTAACGTACAACTCAGACCACAGCCGTCGTATTGCCATTTATCTATAATTTGTAGCCAGCCGCATTTATGTTAAGAGCTTACAGCGCCATCTACTGGCAAGATTTTTTTTCCGTGACGTTCCCTCCCCCCTCTCCCTTCCCCCCCCCCCCCCCCAGCGACAATAATATGCTGTTCAGACTTGAAGACTTGACCTCATTGTAAGCACTGGAATTTTTATTTATGGATATCCTGTATATAATCCTTACCCTACGAACAACAATTTCTTTGGATATATCTGCTTTTAAATCTATTGTGGTACATTACGTATTTCTATTTGATTTTTAGAGAAATGTTGGAACGCATATTGTGAGCTTAACATAAAATATTTATTCTCTGCTCAGAAAAACAAAACGTCTTCACGGTTCTTGGGCCGCGGCTATATGTTGAAAGATTCCCCACTTGGATTAGTCAAACTGACGACAAACACCAGGCCAGATGTACGGTTCGTTCATATTTTTTTAGTATGAAGAATGATTGGGTGAAAGTTGTTATTCAACACAGTAACTACAAGGAACACCTTTTATCAGTGCGATCAAAAAATGTCTCAAGCAACATTAGAAAATTTCTTGCTCCACCTTCTGGAGACTTAAAATAGAAAATAGCTGCCGCTGAACTCGGTAAGACATGGACACAGTTACAATTTTTCTGACTGTGGCAATAAGTTAGATCTCGTACTCTATAATAACTCTGAATTATCTTCAAAGATGCAGTTAGGTAGAACGAAAATGGCGCAGTATTGTATAAAAACTTTCACAAAAAAGTGTAACATCAGAATAGTCGATTTTCAATATCTATTGTTGCTTTCAGTAAAGGCGATAGAAAATTTTCCCACCTGCAGTAATTTTCTTTGATGATGAAGATAGAACAGCAGCAACAGCAGGAGGATGAGATACGTGTTTAACGTCCTGTCGACAAATAGCAAATTACCTACTATATTTTTACGAGGACGCGGATGAGACATCAGAGCCCGCTATAGAAAATATTATCAAAGCATTAGAAAACATCGTCTGGAGCTTAGTAATGTTGTTACATACAGTGTTGACAATGCATCGGTCAGTTATGGTTGCACCTTGCACCTGTTGAACCCAAATATCCTTAAAAATAACTGCATCTGCCATGTGTTGCATAATGCAGAAAACATTGTATTATTATCTTCCGATGTTGAGGTCTTGCGCTAAACGTTTCTGGTGAATCAGTGGTCAAAGACTGTAGGTGCCTAAAGAACGCTTTGCATGTGTTTACCGAGGTTATCATGCCATGCTTCGGTATCTAACAGTTAGTTGGGCAATTTTACTGTCAGCTGTGGAAATGCTTTTGCATGACTGGAAAGCGATCAAAACCCATTTCCGCCAAACGGGTGAGAATGAGTGGAACAAGCTTATTTGGACTTTCGCTGATAACGAAGAAGATGGATTGCCTTGGTGCTACATTTATTTTATTAAAGTTTTCGAATCCGAATACATGAATACTGGACAATAATACACACATCAAAACAAGTTTTGTATCACCTCGGTTCCGAGAGTTCCGGAACCTTTACAGAGAATTAGGGATCAACATAAACATCATCTCCGCCCTTTTTATTGCTCATGAAAACCACACATTGCATGTTGTACCACAATACAGCGAGACCTTCAGAGGTGGTGGTGCAGATTGCTGTACCCGGCCGGGGTGGCCGAGCGGTTCTGGGCGCTACAGTCAGGAACCGCGCGACCGCTAAGGTCGCAGGTTCGAATCCTGCCTCGGGCATGGATGTGTGTGATGTCCTCTGGTTATTTAGGTTTAAGTAGTTCTAAGTTCTAGGGGACTGATGACCTCAGAAGTTAAGGCCCATAGTGCTCAGAGCCATTTGAACCAGACTGCTGTACACACCGGTACCTCTACTACCCAGTAGCACGTCCTTTTGCATCGATGCGTGCCTGTATTCGTCGTGACATACTATCCACAAGTTCATCAAGGCACTGTTGGTCCAGATTGTCCCACTTTTCAATGCCGATTCGGCATGGATCCCTCAGAGTGGTTTGTGAGTCAGGTCGTCCATAAACAACCCTTTTCAGTCTATCCCAGGCATGTTCGATAGGGTCCATGTCTTGAGAACATGCTGGCCACTCTAGTCGAGCGATGTCGTTATCGTTAAGGAAGTCAGTCACAAGACATGCACGATGGGGGCGCGAATTGTCTTCCATGAACACGAGTGTCTCGCCAACATGCTGGCGATATAGTTGCACTATCGGTCAGAGGATGGGATTCACGTATCGTACAGCCGTTACGGCGCCATCCATGACCACCAGCGGCGTACTTCGGCCCCACATAATGCCACCCCACAACAGCAAGGAACCTCCACCTTGATGCACTCGCTGGACATTGTGTCTAAGGCTTTCAGCCTGATCGGGTTGCCTCCAAATACGTCTCCGACGATTGTTTGTTTGAAGGCATATGCGACACTCATTGGTGAAGAGAACGTGATGCCAATCCTGAGTGTTCCATTCGACATGTTGTTGGGCCCATCTGTACTGCGCTGCATGGTGTCGTGGTTGCGAAGATGGTCCTCGCCTTGGACGTCGGGAGTGAAGTTGCGCATCATGCGGCATACTGTGCACAGTTTGAGTCGTAACACGACGTCATGTGGCTGCATAAAAAGCATTATTCAACATGTTGGCGTTGCTTTCAGGGTTCCTCCGAGTCATAAGCCGTAGGTAGCGGTCATCATACTGCAGTAGTAGCCCTTGGGCGGCCTGAGCGAGGCTTGTCATCGACAGTTCCTGTCTCTCTGTATCTCCTCCATGTCCGAACAACATCGCTTTGGTTCGCTCCCAGACGACTGGACTCTTCCCTTGTTGAGAGACCTTCCTGGCACAAAGTAACAATGCGGACGCGATCGAACCGCTGTATTGACCGTCTAGGTATGGTTGAACTACAGGCAACACGAGCCGTTTCCTGGTGGAATGAATGGAACTAATCGGCTGTCGGACCCCCTCCGTCTAATTGGCGGTGCTCATGCGTGGTTGTTTACATCTCTGGGCGGGTTTAGCGACATCTCTGAACAGTCCACAGTCAACGTCTATCTTCAGGAGTTCTGGGAACTGGGGTGATGCAAAACTTTTTTCATGTGTGTATAATATTGTGGTCACGTTAGAAGAGGGAAGAACGACTGTTCCTTCGGAGCAAAAGCTAACCAAGAAATGTTAAAACCAAAATAGGTTGACTGAAGCTATCGTAGCCTATAAGAGTCGAAGATTATCTTAAAAACGGTCAAACTACGAAACTTCTACTTTTAAGAGTTTCATTTACTTGGATCTAGGAAAAGTAACTCCAAGATATGAAAAGTGTGTGCGAACGTCAAAAGTGGTGGTACTGAAGAAGACATTGATAAAGATAGTTTATACGAAGAGATGCATATACTATATAAAACAATTAAAAGTCAGGCTTTTACGTCTGTTTTCGAGGAAAACGTTTTTAGGTGGAGAAGAAACGCCTAATATAAAAAATTATTAATGTTTTGAACATGACTGTGATCAGCAACCTTAATTAATTACAATGTCACAAATTTCCAGCCAACCGGTTGGCTGGAAATTTGTGACACTGTAATAAGAAAATTATCAAAATGATAATGGCGTTTCCATGTAGCAGTGCCTATGTAGAACGATTCTTCAGTCACATGAATCATTTATGATGTGACGCTAGAAACAAATTGTCGATATGGTAAAAGAAGAATTATACATTCATAGTAATTTCAAGTTTTCAACATGAAAGACTTTTACCAAAAAATTAAAGATAAAAAATTGAAAGCTGTAAAAGGCAATAATAAACATAATTTTTTATGTTTACTAAGTGTTTTATTGCGTTCACCCTCAGCTCAACAACTTTTCTCGTCAGGGTGTGTTCGATAATTTTGTCAGTTTAATCGGGCAACCCTTACCCTAGCGGATTTGGGTCGCGATTGGATTTTTAGGTAACTACTCGCTTGTGAAAATCTTGGTCAATGCGGACGGGCCGCTACTCTATCCTGTGCAAGATTCTTCATCTCTCAGTATCTACTGCAACCTACATCCTTCTGAATCTGCTTGGTGTATTCATCTCTTGGTCTCCCTCTACGATTTTTACCCTCTACGCTGCCCTCCAATACTAATTTGGTGATCCTTTGATGCCTCAGAACATGTTCTACCAACCGATCCCTTCTTCTAGTCAAGTTGTGCCACAAACTTCTCTTCTCCCCAATCCTATTTAACACCTCCTCATTAGTTATGTGATCTACCCATCTAATCTTCAGCATTCTTCTGTAGCGCCACATTTCGAAAGCTTGTATTCTCTTCTTGTCTAAACTATTTATCGTCCATGTCCACTTCCATACATGGCTACACTCCATACAAATACTTTCGGAAACGACTTCCTGACACTTAAATCTATACTCGATGTTAACAAATTTTTCTTCTTCAGAAACGCTTTCTTTGCCATTGCCAGCCTACATTTTATATCCTCTCTACTTCGACCATCATCAGTTATTTTGCTCCCCAAATAGCAAAATTCCTTTACTACTAGTGTCTCATTTCCTATTCTAATACCATCAGCATCACCCGACTTAATTCCACTACATTCCATTTCCTCGTTTTGCTATTGTTGATGTTCATCTTATATCCTCCTTTCAAGACACTATCCATTCCATTCAACTGCTCTTCCAAGTCCTTTGCTGTCTCTGACAGAATTACAATGTCATCGGAGAACCTCAAAGTTTTTATTTCTTCTCCATGGATTTTAGTACTTACTCCGAATTTTTCTTTTGTTTCCTTCACTGCTCAATATACAGATTGAATAACATCGGGGAGAGGCTACAACCCTGTCTTACTCCCTTCCCAATCACTGCTTCCATTTCATGCCCCTCAACTCTTGTAACTGCCATTTGGTTTCTATACAAATTGTAAATAGCCTTTCGCTCCCTGTATTTTACCCCTGCCACCTTCAGAATTTGAAAGAGAGTATTCCAGTCAACATTGTCAAAAGCTTTCTCTAAGTCTACAAATGCTAGAAACGTAGGTTACCTTTTCTTAATCTTTCTTCTAAGATAAGTCGTAGGTTCAGTATTGCCTCAGGTGCTCCAATATTTCTACAGAATCCAAACTGATCATCCCATAGGTCGGCTTCTACTAGTTTTTCCATTCGTCTGTAAAGAATTCGCGTTAGTATTTTGCAGCTGTGACTTATTAAACTGATAGTTCGGTAATTTTCACATCTGTCAACACCTGCTTTCTTTGGGATTGGAATTATTATATTCTTCTTGAAGTCTGAGGGTATTTCGCCTGTCTCATACATCTTGCTCACCAGATGGTAGAGTTTTGTCAGGCCTGGCTCTCCCAAGGCCGTCAGTAGTTCTAATGGAATGTTGTCTACTCCCGGGGCCTTGTTTCGACTTAGGTCTTTCAGTGCTCTGTCAAACTCTTCACGCAGTATCATATCTCCCATATCATCTTCATCTACATCCTCTTCCCTTTCCATAATATTGTCCTCAAGTACATCGCCCTTGTATAGACCCTCTATATACTCCTTCCACCTTTCTGCTTTCCCTTCTTTGCTTAGAACTGGGTTTCCATCTGAGCTCTTAATATTCATACAAGTGGTTCTCTTTTCTCCAAAGGTCTCTCTAATTTTCCTGTAGGACGTATCTATCTTACCCCTAGTGAGATAAGCCTCTACGTCCTTACATTTATCCTCGAGCCATCCCTGCTTAGCCATTTTGCATTTGCTGTCGATCTCATTTTTGTATTCCTTTTTGCCTGCTTCATTTACTGCATTTTTATATTTTCTCCTTTCATCAATTAAATTCAATATTTCTTCTGTTACCCAAGGATTTCTACTAGCCCTCGTCTTTTTACCTACTTGATCCTCTGCTGCCTTCACTACTTCATCCTTCAAAGCTACCCATTGTTCTTCTACTGTATTTCTTTCCCCTATTCCTGCCCTTTGTTCCCTTACGCCGTCCCTGAAACTCTGTACAACCTCTGGTTTAGTCTGTTTATCCAGGTCCCATCGCCTTAAATTCCCACCTTTTGCAGTTTCTTCAGTTTTAATCTACAGTTCATAACCAATAGATTGTGGTCAGAGTCCACATCTGCCCCTGGAAATGTCTTACAATTGAAAACCTGGTTCCTAAATCTCTGTCTTACCATTATAAAACCTATCTGAAATCTGTCAGTATCTTCAGGCTTCTTCCATGTATAAAACCTTCTTTTATGATTCTTTAACCAAGTGTTAGCTATGATTAAGTTGTGCTCTGTGCAAAATTCTACCAGGCGGCTTCCTCTTTCATTTCTTAGACTCAATCCAGATTCACCTACTACGTTTCCTTCTCTCCCTTTTCCTACTACTGAATTCCAGTCACCCATGACCATTAAATTTTCGGCTCCCTTCACTATCTGAATAATTTCATTTATTTCGTCATACATTTCTTCAATTTCTTCGTCATCTGCAGAGCTAGTTGGCATATAAACTTGTACTACTGTAGTAGGCGTGGGCTTCGTGTCTATCTTGGCCACAATAATGCGTTCACTATGCTGTTTGTAGTAGCTTACCCGCATTCCTATTTTTTTATTCGTTATTAAACCTACTCCAGCATTACCCCTATTTGACTTTGTATTTATAACCCTGTATTCGCCTGACCAAAAGTCTTGTTCCTCCTGCCACCGAACTTCACTAATTCCCACTATATCTAACTTTAACCTATTCATTTCCCTTTTTAAATTTTCTAACCTACCTGCCCGAGTAAGGGATCTGACATTCCAGGGTCTGATCCGTAGCACGCCAGTTTTCTTTATCCTGATAACGACGTCCTCTTGAGTAGCCCCCGCCCGGAGAACCGAATGGGGGACTATTTTACCTCCATAATATTTTACCCAAGAGGACGCCATCATCATTAACCATACAGTAAAGCTGCATGTCCTCGGTAAAAATAACGGCTATAGTTTGCCCTTGCTTTCAACCGTTCGCAGTACCAGCACAGCGAGGCTGTTTTGGTTAGTGTTACAAGGCCAGATCAGTCAATCATCCAGACTGTTTCCCCTGCAACTACTGAAAAGGCTGCTGCCCCTCTTCAGGAACCACACGTTTGTCTGGCCTCTCAACAGATACCCCTCCGTTATGGTTGCACCTACGGTACGGCTATCTGTATCGCTGAGGCACGCAAGCCTCCCCAACGGCAAGGTCCATGGTTCATGGGGGGGGGGGGGGGGGGGGGGGGGGGGTGACTGAGCAGAAAGTTATTCATTTCCTTCATTTAATTGAAGAGAAGCTTATTTTATCTTTATTAAATAGTAAGAAGTTCATAAACAATGATATATTTGCTAAATTAGGAACATCGAACATATTGGTAACAATCCCGTATTCTGTATAGTAGCCAATTTGTAAACTGCTAAGTAAAAAATCTCTATTTTATTGGCAAAAGCTGTCACACACACTCAGTATCTTATTCTGTAATCCTCTGCGTTGAATAGGAATGCATATGGACTAACTCGAAAGTCTAATAGGCATTGCAAGTCAGCTAAAAGTTGGAGTGTAGTTATCCTCCACCAGGGATCGCTTTGCACTTTTTCCCTGCAACGCGCATGGTCTAGCTGGGAGTAATAAATGAGTTTCGAATGCATTAATTGCCGATACGATTGTTAAACAGCCCTTCTCGTATAGTCTCCATCTCCTTACGAATTCATTAACATCTTTAATGAAATCATGCATTAACTTCATTAAGAAGATTACGAAATTACCGAAAATCTGTGAATCTTGCGTTACACCCAGCGCGTAACATATTCATGACGATGTGTTCACCTGTCGAAATATCGGCTGTTGTCGAAAACATACCCAGCTTGTAACGTCATTCCCCCAAACCCATTAATAATTAGTGCACCTATTTTGAACAGAAAGGAGAAAGACAAAACAAGCTGGAAACGTCTTTTAGAACTAACTGTCTGCAGCTGTGTGTGGCGTAACAACAGGGCTGCGTGATCGAGACATACCAAAGAACTAACTGCTCGTTCATCTCACTCGTTGTGGATTTGCACGGCATCCATCTATTGGAACATACCTGCCATTACCAAGTCTGCATTCGTTTTGACACTGCGCTTCGACTGGCGTGGCATACCTATTCTCTGAATTAGCAAAAACAACTCAATAAAGGGTTGGTATACTATCAAATAAGTAACACGTTAATCTAGTCAAACGCACTATATTGTCGTGACCTTACGTCGTGCTGTTAAGGTGGCTGTAGTAACAACAGTATAGACATAAAGACGAAAGCGCCACCCACCAGAACTCACAGAGCCTGTACTGTAGCCCCTATGCCCCATTAATATTAAACTGCCGTAAATCTGCCAGTCTAGCGACTCGAGTCTGAGACCACATTGTGATACTGCTGCCAAGTGGATATTTATAAATGAGTCGCCAGGATAGTTCTGAACCTGCCTGGCGCAGGAGTACGCGATATTCTCCAAGACGGTAAAACTGACACCCACAATCGCGACCAGAAGGCCATCAGCGGCTATGTAACACAGCACTGAGACTGTTCACAGCAAGAAAATAAGCGTAGTCACACTCACCAACATGAAGGTGAGAGAGGACGTAATGGCGCGACCTGTATTTTGTTCGTCTGATTTAACCACGTCTAAAGCTGTAGTCACAGTCACTGTCAACAAACACCAATTAAACTCACTTACTATGCAGCTGTTCATAATTCGACTTTGCAAACATCATATGAACTAATCACAAAGCTTATCTCATACAATTGTGCTAGCGAAACCTTATCAGCTGACCTACAGAAACCACTCGTGTAAAACAACTTAAGCCCGAAAACGATAGCGAGACGCTATTTTCGAAATTCATTTTTCGTCTTTCGCAAGTTGTTTCGAATGAAAAAATGGTAAGAGTGCTTATGTAGCTCTACAGTCAAGCCTATTGGACACAAGTAGTTTGCCATCGAGCGAGACATGAGTGCCTTGAACTCATCTCCTGATATGAAGTTCTGACACAAAGACGGTTGCTGACGCAGCTACTTAGATCTGAAGATGATTCAGAGAGATCAAAACGTGTCATGTAATTAAAAATGTACAACTGAGACTGAAGAATAAACGAGAAATGTTTTAAATCGTCATCTTGAGTTGGAGGCGCAGCTGAGCGGCTGTGGCTCCACAGTGCTTTCAGTGCTTCTTGGAGACTTTGTGCCGATGTATTCCCTATGCCATCAGATCGAAAAAGAGGGCTCATGATGCTAGTTATGATGGACGTTTTAATTGAGATGCTCATGAATCTATGTAATCAGCATGGAATATGTAGTGCTCACTGCTAGTTTGTCATCCTGAATAACTTCGCTAAGATAAGTGAAAACGAAAGAAACTGCCAAAGTTCTACTGTTTCCAACTTTGTGATATTTTCCTTTGACCTGACACTTACAAGATACTTGACGTTTAAGGGGGTTCCTCAAAGACAAGGGCTGGAATCTGTTCGTTCTTCTAGGTGTCTAGCGAAAGAGTCACTGATTTTATAATTAAACATCTCGAAAACTAAGATCGATAGACGAGCGCAACAAAAAGTATGTTTACTGTGAAAGCTGTAAGCGTTTTATACAAAAGTTACACAAAAGTTACGAAATAGCTCTAAAAGCTGTTAACAGATGGCGCCGTACGCTGTGCAACTCTCACAGTGTCAGCCTGCATAATTCAACTCGTCATCTGCAAACAATCTTCGCCATCACATCAGACTTTTCGAACTGGCCCCGTCTCGCTCCACGGAAATGGCGCAAACGAACAATGAAATTTGTCATCACATACATCAAGCTCGTTCAGCGTGGTGGGATGGTTCCAACAGACAGTGCTTCTGAATGTGACCCACAAAAATTAGCCACAAGGAGTCATATCTGGCGAATATGAAGACAAGTCCGTCCCTGCGCCAGTAAATTTGCTAGAATGGCCAAGAATTTAGTAATATTCCAGGAATGGATACATCCTCCCCCCACCCCACCCCTCCCCCACGACACCTGTTGCGGACGACTATGTTTGTAAGGCACTTGATTCAAGGACGAATTCTTTAAATCAAACTCAGCCTGCCATCAGGTTTCGCTACAATTAATTTTATGTGGACGTTCCAGTTTAGGTAGATCCAAACGGTCACTCGCCATTGCTACTATCCTCAGTGATTTTTCGCCAGTAGTGTAAACAAATAGTAGCGCAGCGTCTCGCCAATTTATTTGTAGGACGTTATATTTGCTTGTGTTCAAGATCAGCTGCCAGTCTCTGATCCAATAATCGATCATCTCCCATTCTTCCTGCATTTCGCTAGCCTTCTCGCCCTACAACTTTCGTTCTTACAGTCATCAGCATCGTCTGCGAACAGCCTCAGTTTGCTTCCGAAATTTTCCTGTAGATCACTTATATATGTATAACCAGTAGCTGCCCTATCACAAGCCCTTGGGGCACTCCCGAAATGACCTTTCCAGTTGTCAGTTTCGTTCCGTTAACAACAACGCGTTGAGTTTTACCTACTAGGAAGTCCGATCCCAGTCACGAATCTTGTCCGATTCTCGGTAAGCTCGGTTTTTGTTCACTACACGACCGCTAATTCATTTCCTCTTTTCAGTTTTTCGAATTACCGAGTCAAATTTTGTGGACAAACGTTCAGATTGTTCGCTACACTTTCTTCAGTATTCTTCTGAGCAAATTTTTTTCTGTACACCTCTCCTTTGTTTGAAATTATTCTGAACTGTCATCTGCTATGTGAATAAAAATTGAAAATTGAGGGATATTTGAGAGGAATTGATAAGTCGGGGGGGGGGGGGGGTGCTTCTTGCTGTACCTGTTTGAGGTAAATGACTTAAGAGTTCGTGCTGAATACAGCGTTGTATTTGTGAGGGAAGGGAAAAGTGGAAACGTTGTGGAAGTATACTGTAACGGTAATTAAATCATAATTAATAAATGAATTGTTTTAGTGAAGGGTTCTAGCACATTTAAATTTTCCATAGTGGAATTTCCATGCCGCAAATAATTGCCTGTACTCGTCTACTTACTCTACTAACACTGTCATAAAAAATGTGGTTTGTGGAGCTTCTGTCTTATCCGAGACAATTTTGTTCTCCCTCTGTCTGACATTTAATAACTGTCCTCATTCCCTCTCTCTCTTTGTCTCAAATATTTTTCAATGCATTAAAGGTACGTGATTTTAAGGTTTATCTGCAACCCGTGCTAAGCTCATCAGTCTCAGATGCCATCCCGCTTTTCTTGCTCTTTCATCCCTCGGCATATCCGGCAAAGCAAGGAAATAAAATAAGAGTTTAGCTTCCTGTCGTAATCGAAGACGGAATGCTGCTTCGCATTGGCTAATAAGGGGGCAAGGAAACTGGCAGCGACCTTTCCAAAGGAACCATCACGGCATTTTCCTTAAGCGTTTTAGGAAATCACTGAAAACCTAAATCTGGGCACCTAGACGAACAGATGATGTCAGTCTTCCCAAATAGTAGCCCGGTGCCTTGACGTATGCGCCACTTCGCTAGGTATTTCCGAAGAATTGATCTGATGCATTTCACTTGTAAGATGACCATTTACTCTGACACCTCAGATGTCAGCTCACGTTTTTATTAACACACATGTGGTTCATTTTTTATATATCTGAAATTTTCCTTGGATTCGGTGCCCATTTGTTTTAATTCTTTGGTTAGAAACCTGCCATGAAAAAGGAATATTTCAGAAATGTATTGTGCTCGAGTATCACGTGAGGGAGCGAATGTTTTGCTGCTGTTAACCATTGCGCCGAGTGCATGTGATCAGACCGTGATAAGCAAGTGAAGACACTGTGCTAAAGGTACACCAGCGCTGCAGGCCGAGTGTGGCAACCGGTCTGAGGCGGCAGGGGCAAGTCGGAGGGGCAAAAGAGAATACCGTGCGGTCACGGTCGTCTGTGTGTGTGCTGCCAGAATTGACAAAAACTAATGATTGCAAAAGTCTTGTCGAGGCTGCAGAAAAAACGCGACTGTCATGATTGAATAACAGGCAAAGTACTGTCTCGATTTCAATGTTCACCGAAGTGTCTGACGTTATTGACAGAGATGTGCAGTCAGTATTAGCTCCTCTGTACAGTAACAATTAGTACAGAGTATCTAAGCGATTACGGATTAATTATAATTCATAACTCAAAAATGAATAGAATTGTGGTCATTTTATTTGACTTAAGAATCTTCCCACGTGTATCACGTCAAAGGTTTGCAGTGACGTAAATATTATAGGAGCGAGGCGTTCAGCGAGAATTTGTTGCCGTAGACAGGTAAAATAGAGCACGCTCTGGAAACCATCACTTCGTCCGTAGATGAGAAATCAAGGCACACTTTCACGTCTCGGATTATTTTAGTAAGATTATGCAGTCAGGTTATAATAAAAATAAAACTGATGCATAACAAAGGGCTAGAAATTAAATGGCAATAAACCGGGAAAAAAGGTTTTATGCTGCATATTTGACAGTCAGAACTATTGCAGTTAATTTATGCTTGGCTTTCGGCGCTAGGGTAAAAGCTACAATTTCATTTCAATACTATTATACCTATTTTTCCCTAAGAACTTCATATTCAGTAACTGCAGTCGATCGATAGACTTATAGTTAGCACCATCCATTTCCATTCTATTTTGCGTCCAGATATTGCTGCACTTACGCTCAAGTACCTGTCTGCGGATTCGGAACATGATGTTACTAATTATGTCAACAAGGGACTTACCCGGAACCAGGAACCTGGTGCCAGTTGTAGGTTGTTCAGCAAACGACCACCAGGGACAATAAAAATTTGAAGTATACTTTTACGTCAAAAGTTTAATCCAGTAAGACAAGCATTACAGTCAGAATCTGTGTTTGTCTTGAGGCAGCGTAAGGCGACGGCGCACAAATCTACATCTACATCCACATTGATACTCTGCAAATCACATTTAAGTGCCTGGCAGAGGGTTCATCGAACCACCTTCACAATTCTCTATTATAGCGCCCGGAAAGAATGAACACCTACATCTTTCCGTACAAGCTCTGATTTCCCTTATTTTATCGTGGTGCTCGTTCCTCCCTATGTAGGTCGGTGTCAACAAAATATTTTCGCATTCGGAGGAGAAATTTGGTGATTGTAATTTCGTGAGAAAATTCCGTCGCAACGAAAAACGCCTTTCTTTTAATGATGTACAGCCCAAATCCTGTATCATTTCTGTGACACTCTCTCCCATATTTGGCGATAATACAAAACGTGCTGCCTTTCTTTGAACTTCTCGATGTACTCTGTCAGTCCTGTCTGGTAAGGATCGCAAACCGCGCAGCAGTATTCTAAAAGAGGACGGACAAGCGTAGTGTAGGCAGTCTCCTTAGTAGGTCTGTTACATTGTCCTGCCAATGAAACACAGCCTTTGGTTAGCCTTCCCCACAACATTTTCTATGTGTTCTTTCCAATTTAAGTTGTTCGTAACTGTAATACCTAAGTATTTAGTTGAATTTATGACTTTTAGATTAGACTGATTTATGTGTAACCGAAGTTTAACGAGTTCCTTTTAGTACCCATGTGGATGACCTCACACTTTTCGTTATTTAGGGTCAACTGCCACTTTTCGCACCGTTCAGGTATTTTTTCTAAATCGTTTTGCAGTTTGTTTTGATCTTCTGATGACTTTATTGGTCGATAAACGACAGCATCATCTGCAAACAACCGAAAACGGCTGCTCAGATTGTCTCCCAAATCGTTTATATAGATAAGGAAGAGCAAAGGGTCCTAACACTACCTTGAGGAACGCCAGACATCACTTCTGCATTACTCGATGACTTTACGTCAATTACTACGAACTGTGACCTCTCTGACAGGAAATCACAAATCCAGTCACATAACTGAGACGATATTCCATAAGCACGCAATTTCACTACGAGCCGCTTGTGTGGTACAGTGTCAAAAGCCTTCCGGAAATCCAAGAATACGGAATCGATCTGAAATCCTTTGTCAATATGACTCACCAATTCATATGAATAAAGAGCTAGTTGTGTTTCACAGGAACGATGTTTTCTAAACCCATGTTGACTGTGTGTCAATAGACCGTTTCCTTCGAGGCAATTCATAGTGTTCGAACAATATATGTTCTAAAATCCTGCTGCATATCGACGTTAACGATATGAGCCTGTAATTTAGTGGATTACTCCTACTACCTTTCTTGGATATTGGGGTGACCTGTGCATCTTTCCAGTCTTTGGGTACGGGTCTTTCGTCGAGCGAACAGTTGTATATGATTGTTAAGTATGGATCTAATGCATCAGCATACTCCGAAAGGAACCTAATTGGTAGACAGTCTGGACCAGAAGACTAGCTTCTATAAAGTGATTTGAGTTGCTTCACTACTCCGAGGATATTTACTTCTACGTTACTCATGTTGGCAGCTGTTCTTGATTCGAATTCTGGAATATTTATTTCGTCTTGTTTTGTGAAGGCATTTCGGAAGACTGTGTTTATTAAATCTGCTTTGGCAGCACTGTCTTCGATAGTATCTCCATTGTTATCGCGCAGTGAAGGCATTGATTGTTTCTTACCGCTAACATACTTCACATACGACAAGAATCTCTTTGGATTTTCTGCCAGGTTTCGAGACAAAGTTTCGTTGTGGACACTGTTATAAGCGTCTCGCATTGAACTCCGCGCTAAGTTTCGAGCTTCTGTAAGGGATCGCGAATCTTGGGAATTTTGCGTCTGTTTAAATTTGGCTTGTTTTTTTCGTTGTTCCTGCAACAGTGTTCTAACCCGTTTTGTATACCACGGAGGATCAGCTCCGTCGTTTGTTAGTTTATTTGGTGTAAACCTCTCAATTGCTGCCGATACTATTTCTTTGAGTTCAAGCCACATCTGTTCTACACTTATATTATTAATTTGGAATGAGTGGAGATTGTCTATCAGGAAGGCGTCAAGTGAATTTTTATCTGCTTTTTTGAATAGGTATATTTTTCGCTTATTTTTCGAGGATTTGAGGATTACAGTATTCAATCTCGCTACGACAACCCTGTGTTCACTAATCCCTATATTGGTTTTGATGCTCAGGATCATTTGTTGCTAAGAGGTCAAGTGTGTTTTCATAACCGTTTCCTTTTCGCGTGGGCTCATGCACTAACTGCTCGAAATAATTTTCAGAGAATGAGTTTAGCACAATTTCGGATGATATTTTATGCGTACCTCCGGAATTAAACATGTATTTTCGCCAACATATCGAGGGTTTAAAGTCACCACCAACTATTATCGTATGAGTCGGGTACGTGTTTGAAATCATCTGAACAGGGAGGTCGGTGAAAGGATCCCATTATTATTTTATTCCGATTGCCAACAATGTCCTCTGCCCATACTAACTCACAGGAAGTATCTACTTAAATTTTGCGACAAGTTAAACTTCTTCTAACAGCAACAAACACGCCACCGCCAACCGTGTTAAACCTATCTTTTCGGAACACCTCAGATTCTTCGCAAAAATTTCGGCTGAGCTTATATCCGGCTTTAGCCAGCTTTCAGTGCCTACAACGATTTGAGCATCAGTGCTTTCTATTAGCGCTTGGAGCTCTGGTACTGTCCCAACACAGTTACGACAAATACCGGACTATAGTCAATCAGTATTTGAGAATGAGAGCATTTACCGACTTTACGTATCATTTCAAAACATTGCGAAACATCGCTGACAGCCCCCCCCCCCCCCCGCGCCCCCCACCATCCCTTCGCCCATAAGATGATGAAAGGAAAAAAAATTATTGCTTCCTACATTTTTGCGGTTTACGAACTGATTCCCCACACCACCCCCCCCCCCAACCCCCTCAAAAAAAAAAAAAAATTCGGAATAACATTGCTGTGGGTGGAGCTTGTGTAGTACTCATTTTTGCCCCAAGGCGTGTATAGCGCAACTCATTGCCAGTTAACTGTCGCGTGTGTTGTCGAACTGACTTTGCGCTGTTTTGTTCTTGTTTCGTTTTTTATGAGGGCAAGTTTAAGCGAATACCGTGTAGCTGTGAAATTTTGTTTTCTACTCGATAAAAATGCTACTGTAACTATTTTAATGTTGAAAACAGCTTACGAAGATGACGCTATGGGAAAAAATCAAGTGTACAAAGTGGTTTCCTCAATTTAAAAATGGCGACATGTCGACTGATGACAAACCTCGTTGAGGGCGTCCATCAGCTGCCCGAATCGACGAAAATATTGAAAAAATTGGAGAGCTTGTGCACACAATAGATCGTCGACAGAGAGTTGGAAGTTTTAAGAAGATTGCGCAACACTGTTCGTCAACAAAAGACCCAATTTGCGGCAGACAGGAGACTGGTTGCTACCACGGCAAAATACATGCACATACGGCCATCTCTGTTAGTTTTTGCCTAAAAATGACATGGTTCCACTGCCCTACGTACCTTACTCACCTGACTTGGGTCCGTACGACTTTTTCTTATTTCCAAGCATTAAAAAAGGGGCATGAAAGGACACTGATTTGACAACAAGTCAAGAAAAAAACGAGGGAGGAGCTATCGGCTATTTCTAAAGATGACAATAAAAATGTTTCAAACGGAAGAAGCACCGGTGGAGCAAATGTACGATTAGTATTAGTTGTAATAAAGAATATTTTGAAGGCGATAAGATCGTTTTGTAAACAATTTGAAAATATATAGCTTATCAAAAATAATTCCGGTTTTTCTGGGTAGTCTCTGGTAGGTAGTCAAACTTCAGTATCAGGCATGACACTTTATTATTTCTTTACTATCGACTCTATTCGCAACGCAGTTTGTATGCAGTATCCACATATAGGACAGCATGTGCCTGCAAAATTATACGATTGTACGACACATAGTTCAGGAGATCACGTAACCACTGAGGTGCGAAAAAAATTGGCTTTTGCTTAAAATGGAGAGCAAATAATCCAGACTATTTTCATCCAGTGTTTCCTGACAGAACTGCATAGAACACTTACTGACTTCCAACAAACTCTAAGCATATTTTCAAACCTTTACTAAGCATTTCTCGCTTACAAGCTTAACGTCAACTAATTCATTTGTAACGTAATTTGACGCTGTTTTATACACGGGAGTTCGATTCTTTAAGGAATCAGGAATTTACTGATAGCACAAATTCTAAGAGCCCAGATGTGCGATGACAATAACCTCGGAACTCGAGAAGTGACACTCAGTAATGCAAATTATCTCTTGCGTCCAGGATTACAAATGATTTTCCAGTGCTGAGGTTACTGCATGATGCATTGCGAATGGCGTCGAGAAATGTGGGTGGGCTCCACCCGTGATGACTAAGCTTCAAGTTCTCTATCTCTTTCTCTGAGAGCGCGCGCGCGCGCGTGTGTGTGTGTGTGTGGTGCTAGTAATTATTTCTCACGATGAGAAGACTTGTCCACGTTTGCAAGTCGATTGTTGGTCAAACACACTACTTAAACAATGAGAGCATTCCTGGTCCGCTTCACACCTCTGTGAGTCACTGAGAAGCCGCGCAGAGTGCAAGGATTGGATTCTGCAACGGAGTGTAAGTTTCACCAGAGCATATACCGATGCTTGAATACAGAACAGGTAGCTGCCATCTGTTTAATTTAAGATATAGTATGGTCTCCACAGTTCCAAAAGATATGTAGGTTGCATTCCTTTTCGTAACTGTTCGCGTCTTAATGAAGTGTGCGTTTATAAAAAGTTTCCAGTACACTGTACCTTAAGCAAAGAAAAAAAGTGTACTTAATTGAACGGATACGATAATGACAAACAGCGTGCCACAAGTTAAACTGCGAGAGATGGTACTTTTACTTTAGCAGTTTACCATCCAGTGTAGGTTTCTGTTATGAGATCTTCTAAAAAAAAGTGTATGACCGTTTATACACGTTGTATTTGCGCATATGATTCGAGAAGGAGGAGGGATGTGTTTAAAGTCCCGTCAACAACGAGGTTAGTAGAGACGGAGCACCTGCTCGGATGAGGGAAGTATGTGGAAGGAAGTCGGCCGTACTCTTTCAAAGGCATTTGCCAGAAGCGATTAAGGGAAACCACGGGAAACTTAAATCAGGATGACTGGACCGGAGTTTGAACCGTCGTCCTCCGTAGTGTGAGTCCATTGTGCTACTGCGTCACCTCGCTCGGCGTATGATTCGATCTAACGAGCAATGAAAGAGTTTTGATTGTAGACTTTTATCTCTGACGCAGTACGATAATCTATAATTGAGTACAGTGCAGCCTCATGAAGTATATAGATAGTGAGTGTTTGACATCATCCACACTAGCGTCTCATAGCCGAAGCTGGAAAAACTCTTTTCCTTTCTTGTGAACGCATGCTGTGAAGTACTGTTTCATAGAAAGTTTTAGATTAGCGTATTACATTTTGTTATGACTCTACAAACAAAATAAAGTCGAATCGTGCGAAACATGTCTAAATTTTAGATCGTCATGTTCCAACCTAACAGCAGCAATTATCTTAAATACGATTTAGCCGCAGGCAAGATTGGTTGTATTGTGAAGTTTAGAATAACATGGATCGAAATAACGAAAAACTGTGGATATTTTCCTGTAACACTGAAGGACCACCCAAATGAGAGTGGATGTTACTTGTAGAACGGCGCGCAGGTAACCATCCAAATGTTCGAGCGATAGCAGCAGAAACAGAGATAAGAAAAAGTGGTATGATAGACACCATAAGGCTAGATACGTACTCAGAACAAAAAAATTCATAAGTGGATTACCAAAAAAAGCCTAATTGCGCGACGTTCATGTACTTTATTTTTTTAGGCCTTCTTGGTGCTTGTAGGAGAACATTTTTTTGTAGCTTCTCTCCTCGAATTTAATTTCGGTCTTCTTCCACGGTAACATTTCCTTATCTGTTTTAATAACTGAATGAGAACCTACTAAACATAAAAGAAGCAGGAAAAGCAACACATTTTTTACTAAATGTGGTAGCTGGAATTTCGAACTCACCTTTTTGTTTTTCAGGAAGCTTTACAGTACCTTCAGTCGCTTTGCACAAGTGCGTAAGTCATGCTCCCGGTGGCATATCTTTTACAGAAGAGTGACAAAAATTTTTTAAAGCTTCTTGGATAATGTGTAGTTTGCTATTTTCAAAAGCGACAGCTGTCGCCGACTGGTGAGCGCTTCAAGTTTGTTACAACGAAAAATGGCTTCAATTTTGCGGAATCTTGATAAAACTCTGATTCGTTTCTAGTAAATTGTAAAATTACTGACATTTTTTAATACTTGCAGCCAGTTGCAACTTCAATTACGTTTGTAAAGTAAATAAGAACAAACTTGAAACAGAATATTTATTTCGTTTTTAATAAAACGTGTTTCACCGATTTTTATATACCAGGCATCTTTAGACACACAAATAATTGAAAACTGAAAACCACCGACGATGCCTAGTTTGAACAGGTGAAACATATTTGGTTGGAAACAAAACAAAAGTTAAACCGCAAAAGACGGATAACAATTATTCCTAGCGACGTAATAAACATACTTTAAAATAAAAAAAAGTGAGTTTCGATGACCAAAGCTCATACTGCCATGAGAAGAAAGCAACGATGAAAGTATAACGTCAAATCTTTTTCTCTGATGCCAAGCATTCACTTGGCGTCCACAACTGACTTTGTACAAACATTATCCATCCTTCATAATAGTCATGTTAAGTGTCGGTTAATAGAATAACTGCAAATTATAATCGTCTAGCAAGTGCTCCACGGCATGTGAGATTAGCACCACTCACTGTATGGATTAAATTTTAATTCATTCATCTCGTTTCTTCTTATCATTGGTACTTAAGTCCTCATCACAGATGACTACTTTTGTAAGAAATGCAAGTAATTCTTCTACAAGCAATAATGGTAAACGTGCCCAAAGAGTGTGTTGAATACGTTAGAATAATTTTTAATGAAGCCAAAGAGCAAGCTGCTCTATATTTTCAGTATTGTGTTTGGCGTGACTAGGAACAAGACGATAACTGTGAGCTGGGGGTGTCGACTTTCAATCGCTCGTGGCCACTTCCTCGAGTCGTTTTCCTCTCGGAGAAATGGAAATACCGTGGATACTGTGTTATCATATTAGCAAGTAAAAGATACAATAACTGAAAAGTTATGTGTAGTTGTTGAAAAGTTATGTGTAGTTGTGCATACCGCAGCAAATATTGTGAGTGCAATTTTGATTCAACTACGCTGGATGATTTCGCGAACCAGAAAGCCTTCTATCTCTCTCTGCTCGGAACGTCTAACCACTTTCTCGTCTTAGCAGTTTGCAGTCGTTAACATCATACTGCCAAGAGAAGGCACAGGTCACATCGGTTGGTGTGAGCTTAGATGGTGAAGTGCACCTGTAAACTGAAGAGCGAGGGTCTCCACCGTTCTGCGCCGGCCGGAGTGGCCGAGCGGTTCTAGGCGCTACAGTCTGGAACCGCGCTGCCGCTACGGTCGCACGTTCGAATCCTGCCTCGGGAATGGGTGTGTGATGTCCTTAGGTTAGTTAGGTTTACGTAGTTCTAAGTTCTAGGGGACTGATGACCTCAGATGTTAAGTCCCATAGTGCTCAGAGCCATTTCTCCACCGTTCTGTCCAGCCACTTCACATGGAGCGCCTACAGGTTGTTCTCCAATGTTATACCGGCCCTTCCACAGCGGGCGTTTTGAATAAGTGGTTGTAAAGTCCACACACGTGTCGGGGAACGTTCATTGTGTACGATAGTCGAGAACACTTTACGGAATAAATAACTAATATAACACAAGTATCGCCCATCAGCCATCACCAGAATGCACGTAAATCACTGAACACTCCACTGCAGTGCTAGAGGGGACCTGATTCTTAATGTGCCTGCAGCGCTTTTGTAGCGTTATTCCGGGAATCGCTTCTCGCCCTTCATTTTGCAGCAGATCACCGTAGTTAAGACCTATCGGGCGTGCTCAGTTCTTGAATTGGTGACTGTCACTGTATGCCTCTCGCTAATAACAATTTTTCCTTTTTTGATTTTAAAAAATATATATCGGCTCAACCACTTGTTTATAGTGTAAAACACTAAAATTTGGGAAACGGGACACCCCATGTTGGGAATAGATCAGGATCTCGTTATTTGACATAGACAGGACAAAGGCAAAAAGCAGGATCTACTAGAACAGCTGGAAATTACGATACATAGCGTGGATGATCAGAACACACTGAATGAACAGCTAATTGGTGATACAAATAACTTTTTCAAACATTTCACTGGTTTCTTTTAGTAGCTACATTTTTAGCAATTGGCAGGATATCATCATTTCATGAGGTCCCTGGAACATGTATACGTCATCTGTTTGTATAGACATCTCTGTGACTTCCTTGTTTATTTGCGCGTGAGTTCACTCGCATTTCCGTGTCGTGTTTGGCTACGTGGTGTGTGTTATCAACGAAAACGCACGGGCGGTTTACGACGATAGAGGAGAGAGCCATGAGGTAAGATGTTGAACACCATAGGCGACACTATTTTAGAGTTTTTTTTATTTTGATGACTATGTGGAGATGCACCTTGGAAGACACGGCTGCAACAAGGGAAGTAGCTACGATGTTTTAATTGGGTGCATGTTCCATTTTAGCGAGTTTTAACAGGTTCTTTTACTTTTTATTATTCTGATGATGGAAGCTTGACTTCCGAAACGCGTCAATCTTAGTGTTTTACACTATAAACAAGTGGTTGAGCCGACGTATATTTTTTAACATTGACATTCACAACCACGACCTCTCATCCAGTATGGATAAAATCAAAATTTTTCCTTTGCCTTTATGATGGAAGGGACAGGAGGGGTGGTGGCGTCAAGTACCTGATCACCAATCTTTGCAGCAGAAGCCTGGATCAAATTCCAAATCTCTCCGCACGGTCCCATGAAGTGAGGATATGCGACACTGTTTATGGTGATTCGTCCGTCGGATGGGAACGTTAGGTTCGACGGCCAATAGGCTTTGTGATGGCACGGGTTTCACCCTCTCCCTTCTCTCATCATCTTCACCACAAATGGAAATGAACTGAGCGTATGGCATCGTTGGCCGGGAGGCCCCATTAGGCGAAGTGCGGCCGCCAAGTGCAAGTCTTATTTCATTCAATGCCACACTGGGCGACTTGCGCGCCGATGATGAGGGCGAAATGATGATGACGACACGACAACACCCAGTCCACGAGCGGAGAAAATCTCCAACCCGGCCGGGAATTGAACCTGGTCCCACTTGCATGGGAGGCAACCACGTTACCACCCAGCTAAGAAGCCGGATATTCTCTCTCTCTTTCTCTCTCTCTCTCTCTCTCTCTCTCTCTCTCTCTCTCTCTCTCTCTCTCTCTCACACACACACACACACACACACACACACACACACACAATCACAGGCACATACATTATAACAGAAGCGCTTAAAAACTTCGCGAAGGAAATGTGCCTACAGGTGTAATGGATAAAAAAATCTTTTCAGTGAGGTGGCTGAACCTGTCATTGGGGGGTCTCTTCATGGCATATAACTTGATTTTAGGTTGCAGAAAAACTATAATGGTGAAATAATTAGGTCCGTAGATTCTCAGGGTTTCGGGTTACCAGTCAATCATCTACATTGGTACTATTACTTACAAAAGAGAGAAAAAATCTTTGCATTTAGTTTTGTAATGCACCGCATAAGACAAATTCGTGAAAAGCAGAATACTGAAACGTCCCCTTAGAAAAATTATACAAGACTGTGCTTAAACTGACACACAATATATTTAGCGCAACGCAATCTGACTTTCAATAATCCCTACAAAAGAATGGCCCTGACTAACATTAACCTATACCTTTCACAAATCACTTACTTCACAAAAATCTTCGTTACTCGAACTACTCCAATACAGCGAGCGCCACTACTGCCAGCTACATAAAAGATTGAAACTACGGAAGGCACTAACTAATGATAGGCATAGTTAGCAAATGAAAGATTTTAATAGGGAACAAACAATGTATTTACCTTAATAGTGTTGAAAAATCATAATATACATAGCAGTTCATGACAACCAGTCTTACAAATTTCAAAACTCCGCCATTTCTCTCCCCACATCCACCACTGCTGGCGGCTCATCTCCAACTGCGCAACACTACGCGCTGTTAACATCCAGCTGCCCAACACTACAATGGCAGACAACAATGCAAACTAGCCACAGACTGCACACAGCACAGCCAGTGATTTTCATACAGAGCGCTACGTGGCGTTACCAATAAGAAAACCTAAACAGCCTACTTACATAGCCCCCATGCTCCCCACAAAAATATTTTACAAATTGTTTTGGGCACTGGCCAATACAGATTTGAAAAAAATTTTCGTAATTACAGTAAGAAAGATATCAAATGCACACACTTAAAAATACAATATTGGCCAAAAGCTAAAATTTTCTCACAGTCCATAAAGACAGTCCTAATCATTCATCACAGTAAAACTGCCGTTTCTTTTCTCAACGTCTGAGCAGTAAAAGACAATGCACATGGAAGTAGTGGATTTCCATGCAGTCTTGAAGAAGTAGTGTTGTCCTTCCAACGGAAAGACAGTGCCTACTCTTGACATGCTGACAGGTAATGGGCCACAACAGAGCAAACCCACAGCAGAGTCATCCGACGTTTTGAAGAATATTGGTAGGTAGGTCATCACAGAGCTGACCCACTGTAGTCCTGGTAGAGATTACGGTATTGGTGGGTCGCCAGAGGTGCAGACCCACCGCAGTCCTTGTAAAAATAATGGTATTGGTGGGTCATCAAAAATGCAGACCCACTGTAGTCCTTGTAGAGATGGCCAGCAGCCATCTGTTGTGACTGTGCAGGTGCACAATCACCATTGAAGAGTCTTGCGGATAATATAGCAAGTCCATAACCACCACTTGTGCACTCGCAAAGTTTTTGAAATTGTCCTTAGAACCAGCAATGCTGTTATCCAGTCCCTTGCTGAATTATTAACACATGTGCAAGCACTAACAGTCCCAACTTCTCTCATACTGTGCATATATTATGACCAACAGAAACGTGTGCAGTGAAATGTAACTTAATTTGAAGAACTGGTGTCTATACAATTATAAATTTACAACATAAGAATACAATTACAAAGGTACAAAATACATCATTAAAGAACATAACAGTACAGATAACATTTGTAGTAAATCAGGCTTTACAAAAGAATAGAAATAAACATGTACATCAGTGTTACAAGAATTATGACATAAGTACATACATAAAAGATCAGAATAACTTTCGAAACATCAACTTCACACATGAGCATTAAAACAGAACAGAATAAATCATGTCTAAACATCTTTACAAAGAAAATAACATATTATCAGAAAAATTCTACAACATAACTCTTATTAGCTAAACACATTAAGACAGGAAAAACACAAATTCACATAGTGTAATAAGACAAAAATACAGGACAGGGTTTGTTTTCAGTGTGACATTTGGTACTGCAGTCCACCCCAAAACTTCATTCCATATATCTTTCCTCTTATTTCAACATTTGTTTCCACCAAAAAAATTCTATCCAAGCTTGCTTTCTGTATTTATATGTTCACATATTCCTTACCTCGTTATTTATTTTCCATTATCTTACCTCATCATTTATTTCCAAGAAAATCCTACCTAAACCTGTTGTCCCTAAACCCTACTTTTTTGGTTCATATCCTCTTTCAAAATACTTTTCTGACCAAACCATTTTCTTATAGCTTCTCAATGCATTTCTTCCAATTCATCACAACTTGTTCTCTTATATGGCGTACCCCATCTTAAGCTAACTTAAATCTACTGAGCTCAGATGCTAAACTAAGGGACGAGGCAATGCAGCAGCACAAAACAATTAACACAAACAGCAATGACAAAAAAATGCAAATTGCCAAATCAAGCAGTAGTAAATGTAATAATTTATATCTAAACATAACAAAGCTCAAGCAGAAAAAATATTACAGTAAAATGGCCATGTTTAATACCTATGTCACATCTAACACTACAGTGATGCATCACAAGAGCTTACTCTAGCAGACAAGTTACCAAATCGTAAAAAAATTATTTATGCAGTTCCTGTGAAGGGAAATGATTATTTGTGCTCTCTTTTCTAAGAAGGTACATCATAAATGTATTCTTTACTGTGTCTGTAGACAGAAAATAGTGATATTAGTACATTTATTAAATTTTATTTTAACCAATGCTGCAGTGCAGCTAGAAACTAGATATTAAACGAAATGAGCATATATATATATATATATATATATATATATATATATATATATATATATATATATATATAAAGCAACATATGAAACGTCATTCACTAGGCAAATGGCGTGTCCAAAGGCAAAAAATATCTCTCAACTAGAAAAAGAGTAGTCATAATCAGGTGTAGAGACATAAAATATTTCTCGTCATTTCATTAGCCATTTCAGTAAATGTCATAAATTAAGAGCTCCACAGTGTAATCATATGTTTTCAAGTTTGGGGGGGGTTGTCATATTTGCGATGCTTTCTACAAAGAAATGTCAATAGCGAGGATAATGACCGCTTTTTTGTTTCACCATATGGCTTTCTTTTGTCAGACGACTATCTCTCAGCTGGGCGCCCAAAACACATTACGTCAAGGTCACTTACCTTTCTTACCGAAATATTTACGACAGCAGTTTCCGCTACAGTGACAGTCTCATATAAAAATTTCACAGGTCAATAATTTGCGTTCCAAATGTGTAGAAACAAAATCCTATAAATATAATAGAGTCAAAAAAATTTTCGCTGGCATTGTGATACATTCACGCATATACACACATTTCATAACTCTTAAAGTACGATTCTTGGTTTCCCACATTCTTTTTCACAAACCAGAGTCCCTAACCACTATTCATTACTCCTTACCTTATTACACATATACATATTTGTCGACGCGTCAATCTTGCGTTGACACTTCAATGTTTCATCATAATAAATACCTAGCATAATCAGATTCATCGTATAGCATCAGCTTATTGATCATAAACATACCTCGAAAGCATAATACACATCGTCGTCGTAATAATAATATCATAAAAACTCAGCCAAATCTCAAAAACATGGTAGCTTTCTGCAATAATTTTAAAACCTAAAAAAATTCTCTGCTCATTTCAAAAGTGTCATCTACCTCAAACATACTTTAAAAATCATGATCCCATACCAAATACATCATTCAAAGCTCTCATAGTACCACAATGGTTCCGAAAAAATCTGAACAGTTCACAAAATACAGACAAAATACAATTTTATAAGTGTGAAGTTATCCAACTGTGTAATTACATAAACATCTGTCACTGATGTAGTAAAATAAATGTTTGTCTCTCCCAGTTAAATGATCAGATAGCTGTGTAATTTATGTGTTAGAGAAATATGGTACCGATGTGTAAAGTTGGATAAGCAAATATCATATTAGCTAGGGCTCCTTGTGCTTGCCAAACACATGGTACACAAAGTAGGCGTGTACCCCCCTGAGGATTAATGTAATTATACCCTCAGGTGTTACAGAGTACAGCAATGGAATTAAATGTATCACGGAAAACCTTTGTATCATTGTACTTCAAATATCTTTAAAAATAAATGATTGAAGTACAAAATTAATCACTCAAATACGTGTCCTGTAGCACTAAATGTGCTTCTTGCTGTAAGATAATCTCTGTGGAAGTGTCGTAGTTATTGTCCTCCGAAAGCTAAGTTCTGCAGAAGTCAATGTACTTACCTCATGATAAACAAAAGTGATATGCTTTGCGTGTAGATATCTTAGTTATTACGCTTATTGCCGTGATGAAGAAAGTACTGTGCTGTAACGTATTGTTGTGCTACGGAAAAGGCAGTCTCATTGTAGGTATACCACAAAAGTTACTATTAAAACATGTTTTACTCTCCAGAACAATACAGAAAAACTGTGCAGATATAAAACAGAAACACTGCAAAAGCAACATTGTAAATTGTCACTCATTAGTAGCGTCGTGATAAAATCGTGTAGCTGTCACATAAACTAAGCACGGTGTCATCTGGTATCTCACTGAAAGTACTTTAAATCCAGAATGTATTTTCAAGTAAACCAAAATGTTGCATTAATACCTCATTAGCAGTACCAGTATATGTTCTAAGTATGTAAGCCTTATAGTCGTTACGTAATCGTGCAACTAACAACCAAGAATGTACACACACAATAACGCTGTGACGTCTGTTCACTATAACAATGCATTCGTAATTTCTGTTTAAATAAGTTCTCTTGGTTCTTGATTGGATATTTAACTTCAAACATTGTTGCATGGTAACAGTTTCTAAGTCTGACAATGCATACTAGAAATGTGAAGTGAAAAGTTTTATGGCAAATTCAAAGTTATAAAGCAGATTATCTTTCAATAAACGGTTTTACATGTGAAATTTGGTGCAAGCCTTTACTCTTCCTACCATGCAGAGCTCCAGCTTCAACGGAATTATCATGTGGTATATGGTACGTCGGTAAAGAATGCTCAAATTTTTCTGAAGGTTAGCGTCTATGTTATTTTTCTCTGAGCCACCCGGCGCACGTGGCTGCCTGCGGTGCGAGTCATTGTCTGCTACCCCTTTGTTGGCGTGCGTCGTTATTGGGATTAAAAGACCCAACTTCTACAAATTCACCTTGCCGAGAGGGGCCAGCTCTGTTTGAATCCCGCCAGTTCTGATGCAATTCAGGTCTGCCGTTACGATTATATCGTCTGTCGTGATGTTGGTAGATTCCATAGTTCCTTTCTTGTCGGTCACGTGATGGAGAATTTCTCCCTGAATCGTAACTGTGCGGTGGACCGTTGCGTCTAAAGTTATTCTGTCTCCCTTGATAATAATTATTTTGGTTCCCATATTGTCTGTTTCTCTGATTGTCTCTGTCATATTCATTACTACGGAAATGCGATCTTTCTCTGTGCTCTAATGACCAGTTGGGAGGAAAACAATGAGAGAATTGATGAAGCCACGCTTGTGGATGAATGTCGTTGCCGGAATTCTTAAATGTTTTGAATTTACGTGTAGTAATGAACAGCTTATAGTCAAAATCATCATGTCGGCGAGACGCATATCGGTCATTGTCACGTCATTTCGGCGGTTCCATTTCAAAATTCGGTGCACCTTCCCAATTTCTTTCATAATTTCCGAAATGCGCTGTGTTATTATTTTGTGGCTGTTCCGTATGTCTATGTCTCTCTTCCCTTATTGGGGCCCGAGTGTCCTCTGAAATACGTAATTCTTGTATTACCTGTGTCAGCTGATCTTGTACTTCCCGGATTTCTCTTTGGAGTTGCGAATTAATTTGATTCTGATTTTTTTTTAATTTCCTAATTTGTTCGCACTCTTCTGTGTCATTATGTCATTAAAGACTACCGGTTTTGTGTCATTCAGATTATCATCTACCTTCGTAGATAAATTATTTAGCTGATCCGAAAGTTCAACTACTTTCTCTGATAATGAACTAATTTCCTCCATGTGTCTTTCTGAACCAATTTTCAGAGTACCTACTGTGTCCTTTAAGTTTTCCTGAGTTTTTGCAAGTTGTGTAACCGAATCGGTAGATGCAACTGAGTCAATTTTAGCTTGCAGGGTCTCATGATTTTGATGAACAATAGTTTGCAGTTCTTTTATGGCTGCTTCGTGATTCTGTAATGCGTTTTCATGCCGCGAAAAAATAGGTTGAAAATGCTCACAAATTAGTGTTTTTACGTCATTACAAATTTTTTGACATTTCGATTCAATGTTATGTAATTCAGTAGTTAAATCTTCACGTGTTTGTTCAAGCGTGGTGTCTAACTTCCGAAGATTTTGTTCCATTGTGTCTAACTTTTGAAGATTTTGTTCCATTGTGTCTAACTTTTGAAGCTTTTGCTGTGTTTGTCCCATTTGTTGTATTAATTGTAATAACAATGCACTGGTGTCTGAAACATGTTCCTCAGTGCTTTTCGGCAGTGAATTTGCACCGGCAACATTCACATTTTGACAAGCAGAAAATGTGTCTTGAGTTATTTGAGAAAACTGTGAGGACCCAAAACCTGAATCTACAGTATTTGCTAGATTGTGTCCTGTCATTTCGGATTCCTGAGACGAGCTATTGCCGACTGATCGATCGATAATGCTTCCCTGTTCACTAATTGTTTCACTGTCCACGCCATTATTTGCCGCCCGCTCCATTTCCCTACGCACAATTACCAAATTACTACTTTGAATGTCTGTTAATTCATTACACAGTAGTGCTGATAAGCTACGCTCGTCGTCACTATTATTTCTCAGTTTACGTTCTTCACACGCCATTATTGTCACAATATTTCACACGACAACACAGAAAAGCACAATTTGAAGAGCAAAATAAGAAAACACATTAACATAGCACTGAAAATAATGTCTAGTTAATTGCAAGCGCAGTTGCGAAATACTTGGTGCAGATCTACATGCATGCCCCAACAACAATGAAAGACTGCAACTACAAAGGAGATTCTCTCTACAATTACGCGCTGGCAATAAACAATAGCTACACTAATTACACAAACTACAAGAAAAAAATCAGAAGACCCCAGTGAGGTATCCTCGGCTAAGGGTCGACATATGAAACGTCCCCTTTGAAAATTTTAAGTGACTGCTTCAACTGATACACAATATTTTTAGTTCAACGCAATCTGACTTTCAATAATCCCTACAAAAGAATGGCCCTGACTAACATTAACCTATACCTTTCACAAATCACTTACCTCACAAAAATCTTCGTTACTCGAACTACTGCAATACAGCGAGGGCCACTACTGCCAGCTAAATAAAAGATTCAAACTACGGAAGGCACTAACTACTGATAGGTATAGTTAGCAAATGAAAGATATTAATAGAGAACAAACAATGTATTTACCTTAATAGTGTTGAAAAATCATAATCTACATAGCAGTTCATGACATCCAGTCTTACAAATTTCAAAACTCCGCCATTTCTCTCCCCACATCCACCACTGCTGGCGGCTCACCTCCAACTGCGCAACACTACGCGCTGTTAACATCCAGCTGCCCAACACTACAATGGCAGACAACAATGCAAACTAGCCACAGACTGCACACAGCACAGCCAGTGATTTTCATACAGAGCGCTACGTGGCGTTACCAATAAGAAAACCTAAACAGCCTACTTACAATACCAACACACAACACACATAAATCAGAACACTTACCTACTATTGAACAATCAGTTCGTTCACGGATCTGTATATACAAATAGTTCTTTGAAAATCGACAGACAGAAAAATACAGCAAAAAAAAAAAATTATAAGGACGTGGGTGCATACAAATAAATTTTGTGAAAATTTCAGTCTTTGCATTCGCCTCTACAGCTGAATTATTTTCTTAACCAGCTAATTTACTTTTGATTAAGTTTCCATTCTGAAGTGTTTAGTCATAGCTGATGTGCATTACAACATACATACAATAAGGTAATTGAGTGGAAACTTGGTCATTACCCTACACTATCAATAGGTTTTTTGTTTCTGAGTCATAAGCTGCCCAATGACACTGCTCTCGTAAGTTTACGTTTGCTGTTACAACAATCCTAAAGAAACCTGCACCGTGCCACTAACAGCGTATTCCGTTTGTCGTAACAAGTCGTGGCAGTGATGTCTGTTCCGATTCGTGGATATGTATCTCTGTGTTGCGATATTGTTCTCGGTCAGAGATGCCACTTTTGATTAGATATATCGCCGCTGCCGGCGATACATTCACTCACCCTTCTGTATTTTTCTAAAGCAAGTTGGCTGAAGAGCGGTGGACTGTGCTGCTGCCAGCCCTCCCCTGCTCATATGGGCAGGGGAATGAAATTACAACAAAGAAAAAAAAAGATACATCCACTTGTCACAGCGAATCGCCCAGACTATCACTTGACTGTAGGGTTCGCTTGGATACAATCGGCTGAGGTCGTCATTTGTTGCACGCCATATTTTATTTTGTAATCACATCTCCCAACAGTTTAATGCTGGTTTTCAGCATTTTTTTTATTATTCTTGTTGGGTTAAGTGTTGTTGTTGTTGTTGTTGTTGTAGCCTTAAGTCGGACGAATGGTTTGATGCGGGTCTCCACACTAATCATATTGTGCAAGCCTCTACATCTCTTCCTAACCATGTCCATTTAAAACTGCTTGTTGTAGTCAAGCCTGTGTGTCCTACAGTTAGCTCCATTATCAAACTGACGATTCCATGGTGCCTCAAGATGTGTTCTGGCAACCCGTCCTTCCTTTTAGTTAAGTTACACCATGAATTTTTGTTCTGCCCAGTTCGAGTCATTACCTCTTTATTACTTATAAAATGTACGCAACTTATCTTCAGTATTCCTCTGTAACACCAAATTTCAAAAGCTTCTACTGCCTTCTTGTCTCTGCTGTTTCTTGTCTAGGTTTCAGACATAGCGCTACATTACACTTTCAGAAACGATTTCATAATACTTAAAAATTACTTTCAATGTTAACATATTTCTCCTTTTCCAGAAGCATTTCTTGCTATTGCCAGTCTGCATTTTATATCCTCTTTCCTTGTGGCGACGCCAGTTATTTTGCTTCTCAAACAGAAAATAGAAATCCATCTTCTACTTTTATCCTATCGATTCCTAATCTGTTCTTGTGGTGTCGCCAATTATTTTGCTTCTCAGACACAAAAAACTCCATTTTCCACTTTTATCTTCTCAGTTCCTAACCTAATTACCTCAGAACCGAATTTATTAATTCATTTGCATTCAGCTACCCTGGTTTTACTTTCGTTGTACATCTTATAACCTTCTTATAACCATCGATTCCGTTCAACTGATATTCTGCGTATTTTTTTCTGGTATAGTTACAATGTCAGCGCCAAACCCTAGCTTTCATTTCTTCCCAATGAGCATTATTCCTTTTCCGAATTTCTCCTTGATTTCCTGTACCGATTCCTCTATGCACAGAGACTTTGTGAAGGCAATTTTCTGTAGTGGATACATCCTCAAAAAGCCGTTGCTCACAGTGACAAATAATGTTGCATGTCTTCAGTGGGTCAAACAATACAGAAACTGACCGTAGTTGACTGCAGGCTTTTGGCGCGGTCCCAAGAGTCGCGATTTTGCCGCTTTTCAAATCATGCAAAATGCAGCCAAAAGTAATGTATAGCTCACAGTGTGTGGAGCGTGTACTCCGCGCAGAGGTGGCCCTGTGGTGTATTGTGGGTGTTTTCCGTACCATGACTTGGGACTACTCATTCATTTTGCCTTTGGACATGAACCAGGATGTTTATTTCAACATTCTCGGTGATCAGTTGATACCTTTTCTTCTGCATCTCGATGATGGTAACTGTGCAGACAATCCCATCTTCCAATGTGTCAAGTAACTTGTTTACAGATCTGTATGCGCACGTTGTTGGTTTTAGGGACACTCGTGCGATCTATCTATTAAGCCGCTAAATCACTTGATGTTAATCACATAAAAAATGTCTGACTACTTGGATCAACAGATGACACGTAACAACCAGTATCCCCACAATTTCGTAGTTTTACGGGATCTGATCATCAATGAGTGGCTTCAGATGGATAGAGCATGCCTGAGGAAACATTTGAAGTTTCTTCCTCGCCAAACTGAGATTATTACCAAGACTAGTGGCGGTGCTACACAGTATTTATTCGGTCGGTGCGGGTTTTTGTTAAAGTTTCGAGAACATACCTTCACCGAAGAGTCAAGCAGTATATTGCTCCCTCCTACGTATATCTCGCGAAGGGGCCATGAGGATAAAATCAGAGAGATTAGAGCCCACACAGAAGCATACCGACAATCCTTCTTTCCACGAACAATACGAGACTGGAATAGAAGGGAGAACCGATAGAGGTGCCCTCCGCCACACACCGTCAGGTGGCTTGCGGAGTACGGATGTAGATGTAGATATTAATGTGATGTCCTCAGGGGTGACTTATTTATATCAGAAGGAAGTATTGACATACATGAAGGGCGGACAAGTCGAACTCGTGAGCTCATTTCTCAGTGGCTAGCTTTATCGGAAGAGCGTGGGCGATCGGCGGCGACACTTAGCTCTGCAGTCTGCTGGCTCGAAAGGTCACGCTACTGCGCAACACAGTTGGGTTTACGCCGCGGTCTGGGATCTTCAAAGCTGTTTCAGCGCTATTGCCACCGCAGCTGATAGCGGCGAATGAATCAAAGGTCGGAGGCGAGTTCGGACCAGCTCTGCGTTTTTCTGTAATTGCTAATTGTAAGTATGGCCTGTGTCTTGATAAGTACGAGGGCAAGCCTATAAGCAAAGGGCTTTCTTTGCTGCTCCGCAGGTTGCCATGCCCTTGCTCTTGTGTTAGCTGTGTTGCTTCAGTAAATAGCTCTATTCACAATGCAACTTGGCACCTTTTAAGGGGTTGTGGGAGCTCAAGCGCGCTGCCGCCAGTAAGCAATTGAGTGCTGCAGGCGGAGGGGATTGGGGGGGTGGGGGGGGGTGGAGACAAGAAGCGCCACTACAATGCTACGCTGTACGGCGCGCTATTTTGTTTCCTATATAAGAGTGGCAATGGGCGGAAACAACACGTTCTAGCCCCAAGTCATCCCACCGATTCCTCAGTTCCTAGAAATGTGACAAGCTATACTGTGTGTATGGGGGTGTTTTCAGTGCATTACATTACGAGTGCCCCGTTGTCCGTGTGCACCAACGAAGAGATGAGAGGAATGATCCGTTTCATGTACCTGGAAGACAGGGTGCGGGGATAATTCGCAGATTGCCACTGCAGAATTATGATGTCTGTCATACAGTAGTGAACGGAAAATGTCAGACTGTACAAATCGCTTCAAAACAGAACGAGTATTTCGCTGCTACGAAAAATGTTACAGAGTGGCCATTCACTTCGAAAACGAATGGGGTCATCGAGATAGCTGATTGAATGATTCGTGGTGCTCGTCGTGTCGGAATACATAATGTAGCGACTGAGTAGAACATAATCCACGGTCAGCCAATTCAAAATCAAAAAGAAGGGAGTGGAGAAAATGTACTGCTGTGAATACAAGCCAGTGGATACAATATCTAGGTTCGAGTTGCTGGAGTGCTCCCGCCCACTCCTCTTTTTTCAGTTTTGACATAGCTCCAAGTGATTTTCACATTTTTGACGGATTCGGAAGCAACTGTGGAAACATAGATTTTCGTCGGATGACGAGGTTGCGCAGGCGGTGTAAGTATGGATGTGCACAATGCCACAAACATTATTTCAGGACAGCAGTATGGAGTTTGTCAAGAGGCGGAACAAGAGGCTGAGAGGGATTACGTAGAGAAATGTTACTTTTAATGTTGTTTTCCTCATGAAAAGTTTCTTGTAAAAAATGTTTATTTTTTTTATTTTTTTTACTTTTCTTCGAATAGTTTGAAGATACTGAGACGAAGAGATCCCAAACTGTGTGTAAACTGATATGGATAGAGCTCACAAAAAACAAGGACACAGACCTCATACTCTCATTCTAACACTGAAACAGAATTCGATAACGCATGCTAATACGACAGCCGAAATCGTTAAGACTCATGGTAGTGGAAAACGCGTTCATCATCAATATGTGGCCTGTTTCTGATCACTAGACTGCTCGCCAACGTCGTCGTCTCAGTAACATCGCCTACAAGTCAGGAGTGACATCCCTGGTGATCCGTCAATCAACGAAAACAGTACACCCTACAGCGATTCATCATAACACCTTCCCCCCCCCCCCACTCACACATACACGAAACGATATACCTACGACATAACATGCACGTGAGCGACAGGCAAGAATGAAGAAAACAATTGCATTTCAGACAACTGAATGCCTTGAGGACATTCCAGGCAACGATACCGGAATAAAATTATATTTACTGCGAGAAAGACGAAAAAGGATTCTTGTGGAGCTCACCAGCACGCTGAGGTGACATCACGTTGAATAGGATATATGAAATAACAATATAAAATTAAATACAGAGATCTCCAGGTATTCTTGCGTCACCCTGTCAATTCCTTCTATTTTTTTTTAAAAAAAGATCCGCAACTTACTGATGTAAATGTACATGAACTTGGAACGCAAAGAATTTGTGGTAATCCACATTCAGTTACAAATATTAATTACTAATTGATCTCACATCTTTACCTGGGGATCTATTTTTCCTCATCACATCCTAAACAGGAAAAGGGCTCATATCTACCTAAATCCTTTTATTTCTCTATTTTTCAAAGTATATGGGTATGTATGCGATGTGTGAAGTGTTGTCTTCTACTCATCCCTGTTGCACTAATTTAACACAATATTTGATATTCATTTCCCAGGAATAATAATAAATAAATTCTTGGCCGAAGTTACAGTTGTATGCATGCGATATAAAACTGTCCGCGATACGTTCATCGAACAAAATATTAATCACCACCTCCCTTTAAATAGCGCGCTGGTCGCTCCGAAGCGCTGTCGATTCTTTAGAAATGATACCTCGCGGTTATAATTAACCTGACGGTGTTCCAAGTGTTACAGTGTGGGCTGTGTATATCACAGGATGCTGAAACGCCGTACGCATGTTCATTAATCCAAGTGCTCGCGAAGTATGTTGAAAAAATAATAGTTCCACTTTTTAATACCAGATAAAAATATAGCGCTGTAAGTAATTGTAATGTAGTGTGGGTGCAGGAAAAGGGGAGGAACGATCAAACACACGACAACCGTGGTTGTGGCACGTTTATTACGATGTGGCCACAAGCTACAACGCGTGTGCAATATGGTCTCCTGACTCAGCAGCAAGCTCCATCTGTAACACGGTTTCGTCTTCAGCTGGCCACAACATGGAGTAACGAGAGCGATATTTCGTCGTATGCCACACTTCAGGCTTGGAAGAGTACGGATACATCCCTGATAGACAAAAAGTCACATGGATTTAGGTTAGGGGATGTGGAAGGCCAAAACATTTTGAAATTGCCTAGAGATGATTCGGTCGTTCCCGAAGGTTTCTCAAAGACAATCTTTTATCTGGCAAGCGACATGTTGTGTCGTTCCATCTTGCATGAAAATAGTGGTGTGGACGCAGTTGTGCTCTTGCAAAAGTGGAATCACGTTTTGCGCAACGAGGTCGTTACAACGCGCAGATATCACTGTGCACCTAACAGGCCCGCGAGGTGTCAGCTCCTCGAAGAAAAACGGACCGAGAATAATGGAGCTTGTGAAAGCAGACCACATTGTCACATAAGCAGAGTGCAGTGGCTGTTTCTCCACAACGGTGGTGGAACAGAACCCCATATGCCCAGTTCTTTGCTTTCGCAGCAGTGTGTAGAGTAAAATGTGTCTTATCCGTCCAAAGAATATTTCCCGGCCACATCTCACTCATTTCCACGAGTGCAAGAGAAACGAAAGGCCTCTTCGATGCTGTTTCTGTCGGCGATTTTCCCGCAGTGCAGAGCTGCTTTTCCTGCCGTTCTGATAAAACAAGTCCACTAGCAATGTACAGTCTTTCTTCCTAAACCTTTACACCAACAGCCATATCAAGAAAGAAATCAACATGCGTCATCAAGCGACAAAGAGTATACTGACGTCAAAACAAGAAACATTTCACATTCTGACTTCTTACAGCGCCATATTTTCACCTAGTGGCAGAAAGTTGAAATAGAATTTTTGCCGCATACTCTGTGAGTGCACTGATTAATGAACATACCTACGATGTTTTCACGTCCTGCGATGTATGCATCCGGCACTGAAGCACTCGGAACATCGTCAGTTAAATTATAACCACCCCATATCAGGTGGTCTTGTGGCCCAGCGCCGCTGATGTAAGTCACGGCAGAGGGGCAGTGTGTGTGTATCATTCGGTCATATGGCATCAGCACAGTAAGACAGGTCGATGTGAAGAGATTACAGAATGACAGAAAGGAGCTAACGTTTTTGGAAATGCCCATGACTATACCAGGAATTAAGTTGTCCAGTTTGCTGTTATATAAACTCTAAGTGCCCAAAAATGTCTACAAAGACTAATGTATTACTCACAGCCATGAAACACTGTCTAAGAACATGGTAACAAAAAGGTGTATTTGTTGCTTCAAGTGTGAAATGTGGAGATATCTTTATGCAATAACTATTGCACTGTACATCCATTTGAACCTGTTTATTGCATTATACCCTTGCTCTCCTTCTACAATTTTTTTCTCCTACACTCCAAATCAGTACCAAAATGACTATTCATTCACATGCCAGGTTGTGCTCTACCGATCTATTCCGTCATTTAATCAAGTTGCGTCATGGGTCGTTTCTCTTTCTAGTTTGTTTAACTACCTCTTTATAATTTTTCTGATCTACCCTCACAACCTTCGTCACTATTTTGTAACATTGCATTTCAAAAGCTTGTTTTCTTGTCCTGACTGTACTCTTTATCATTCATCTTCCACATTTCACTTCCATACAACGCTACACTCCAGCCAAGTGCTTTCAGCAAAATTTTTATTACTGCTGCCAGTCTACATTTTATATTCTTTCTGTTGCCAGTTACTTTACTGGCCAAACAATGAAACTCGTCCACTTGCCAACTTTCATTTCATTCATTTTCCCTAAGTTCAACAGTCTTAATTCGAAGGAAGAAAGATTATGTTTTAACGCCCTGTCAACAAGGATGTCATTAGAGACGAAGCACGAGATTGGACTGTATCGAGAATGGGGAAAGAAATCGGCCGAATACGAGTCCAGTGTGCTAATCACTGCACTACCTCTTCCAGTGTCTTAATTCGACTACGCTACGTTACCTTTGTTTTGCTTTTGTCCATGTTCATCATTCAATCTCTTTCCACTACACTATCCACTGGTTCTACTGTTCTTCCAAAACTCCTACGTCTCTGGCGTAATTACAATGTCATCAGCACGTCTTATTCTTCATATGTTTTCTGTACGACGTGTAATTCCGTTCCTAGTTTATTGTTAGTTTCTTTCACTGTACCATCTATGTGTAGATTGAATAATTTGGATGGTCGGTTGAAACCCTGTTCACTCTTTTCTGCGACCTTTTTATATCCACCGACTCTCATAACTGCTTGCTGGTTTCTGTAAAAGTAATTAATCATTCGCTTGGTGCATTTTGTCACTGATAACATCACAGTTTTAAGGATTCCATTTCAGCAAACATTTTAGTAAACTTTTCCTGACTTTACAAATGCTATAAATGTGTGCTTGCCTTTCTTCCACCTATCGGCTGAACTAGTGGTCGTCAAACATATTTGATCAAGAGCCAACACTGACATTGTGAGCCGGAGCTTTGGGCCGCAAATGTACCGATCTTGTTATTAACTGGTAACCTACATAAATTAGTAGCTTATGAGCCCCCACCACAGTAAGGGCACGATAAGTTGGCTACCAGCCCTTTAGTACTGATCGTTAAAATCGGCACTTCGTGTTGGCTGGTCTGTGTTTCGTATTGTTGCCAGCCTCTAGGATCTCAGAGGATCCCAGAGTTGAGATACTGATGAAGTGTTTAGTGCTGTCTGCATGACCGAACGATTAATTGATTACTAACGGTGGATGAAGAGGAGATTAGTGTTTACCGTCCTGTAGACTACAAGGTCATTGGAGACAGAACACAAGCTCGGATTAGGGAAGGATAGAGAAGATAAGCGGCCTTGTCATTTCAAAGGAACCATCCCGACATTTGCCTTAACTGATTTAGGGAAATCAGGGAAAACCTAAATCAGGATGGCCGGACGTGGGTTTATAACGTCGCTTTATTTGTTTATTTGTTCATGAGACCCAGAAAATATTAGATACAGGCTCCCAGGTAGATGCTATTTTTCTTGACTTCCGGGAGGCGTTCGATACAGTTCCGCACTGTCGCCTGATAAATAAAGTAAGAGCCTACGGAATATCAGACCAGCTGTGTGGCTGGATTGAAGAGTTTTTAGCAAACAGAACACAGCATGTTGTTATCAATGGAGAGACGTCTACAGACGTTAAAGTAACCTCTGGCGTGCAACAGGGGAGTGTTATGGGGCCATTGCTTTTCACGATATATATAAATGACCTAGTAGATAGTGTCGGAAGTTCCATGCGGCTTTTCGCGGATGATGCTGTAGTATACAGAGAAGTTGCAGCATTAGAAAATTGTAGCGAAATGCAGGAAGATCTGCAGCGGATAGGCACTTGGTGCAGGGAGTGGCAACAGTCCCTTAACATAGACAAATGTAATGTATTGCGAATACATAGAAAGAAGGATCCTTTATTGTATGATTATATGATAGCGGAAAATATCTGGGAGTATGCGTGCGGAACGATTTGAAGTGGAATGATCATATAAAATTAATTGTTGGTAAGGCGGGTACCAGGTTGAGATTCATTGGGAGAGTGCTTAGAAAATGTAGTCCATCAACAAAGGAGGTGGCTTACAAAACACTCGTTCGACCTATACTTGAGTATTGCTCATCAGTGTCGGATCCGTACCAGATCGGTTTGACAGAGGAGATAGAGAAGATCCAAAGAAGAGCGGCGCGTTTCGTCACAGGGTTATTTGGTAACCGTGATAGCGTTACGGAGATGTTTAATAAACTCAAGTGGCAGACTCTGCAAGAGAGGCGCTCTGCATCGCGGTGTAGATTGCTCGCCAGGTTTCGAGAGGGTGCGCTTCTGGATGAGGTATCGAATATATTGCTTCCCCCTACTTATACCTCCCGAGGGGATCACGAATGTAAAATTAGAGAGATTAGAGCGCGCTCGGAGGCTTTCAGACAGTCGTTCTTCCCGCGAACCATACGCGACTGGAACAGGAAAGGGAGGTAATGACAGTGGCACGTAAAGTGCCCTCCGCCACACACCGTTGGGTGGCTTGAGGAGTATAAATGTAGATGTAGATGTAGATGTCTTCCCGAATGCAAGTCCATTGTGCTAACCACTGCGCTACCTCGCTCGGTTGTTGTTGTGGTCTTCAGTCCTGAGACTGGTTTGATGCAGCTCTCCATGCTGCTCTATCCTGTGCAAACTTTTTCATCTCCCAGTACCTACTGCAACCCACATCCCTCTGAATCTGCTCGGTAACTGTACTATATCTAAATACCGTATGTAACATGAGACACGATAGCAAGTGTTGAATGTCATTTTTCTTATACGCATTGAACTGTTTTAAAACAGATTTGATTTCATATGACTTGCTACAAACACTAACCACATTTGAAGGCGATCGACTCTATATCGCGTATTCACCAGTTCATGTAAATTTCATGTCAAAACTTACGTCATAGCAGCTGCTCGGTACGTTCGCGCGAGCCCGTGAGTTGTCACTCCAGACAAATGACGACAACATGTTTCCTCTCTCACACCCTCCATCGCCGCAAGAGCTGTGCAGCTTATCGCTCTACTCTGTGGTAAGCGGCCAACTTTACGCAATTCACGGCCGAATGAACTAACAGCATGAAATCTACGCACTTATGAAATTCCTAATGTTAGTTGCCGTTTTTGGGTTGGGCTTTTAGTTGCTAGCCGCGGGCCACACAAATACTTGATTCGGGCCGCCTGCGGGTCGCGGGCCGCAGCTTGACGACCACTGTTCTAATCGGTCCAGTCAGTTAATGTGACCACTGCCTATGTCCGATGTCAACATGATAAAAAAAAAAAACACTCACAGAGGCAGATGGCAACACTAACAGTGGATGGTATATAAAGCATGTCGGTGGGGGTGGGGTGGGATGTGGGGGCAGGGGGAGGGGGGGGGGGGGAGGAGCGAAGAGTGCAGTCGTTGTCATGATGCAGAAATGAAACGGTTTATCTGACGTCCAAAAGGGCATGTTCATTGGCTTTTAGGCCAAGGGTGAAAGCATTTCCGAAACAGCTGTAAGCTGTTGGCATGCCGCCGTGGTTAAAGTATACCTACCGCTATCCAAACCTGGCGCCGAAGAGACTGGTACACCACGGGCCATACCTGACAGATGTGAACGACGGTTGTGGAAATGTGTACGGGCCAATATATGTGCAGCTGTTGAGGAATTGACCGCCAAGGGAACCAAGCGGCTGCCAACAGTCCTCTCAAAGACCGTCCCGGGAACGTTGCTACGTATGGGCCTCCACAGCACACTCTCAGTTCATACACCCATGCTTACTGCAGTTCATCAGTGATGAAGGCTAGAATTTTCATGCCAGTACCGCAAATGGACGTCCACTGTGTGGCGACAGGTGGCCCTTTCAGATGAAACACGTTTTACTGTCCACTGTGTATGGCCGTTCGCGTGTGCGATACGAAACACCCTGCAACAACCTCCAGGAGGCATTCCCTGGCTGGGCTCATCATTCTGGAAGGCACAAGTATGCATCTATACTTGGGGACTGTTCCACCTCTACATGCTGTTTGTTTTTCCTCGGTACGATTGCATCTACCAGCATGACAATGCAATGTGTCATGCCGGCCGAAGTGGCCGCGCGGTTCTGGCGCTGCAGTCTGGAACCGCGAGACCACTACGATCGCAGGTTCGAATCCTGCCTCGGGCATGGATGTGTGTGATGTCCTTAGGTTAGTTAGGTTTAACTAGTTCTAAGTTCTAGGGGACTAATGACCTCAGCAGTTCAGTCCCATAGTGCTCAGAGCCATTTGAACCATTTTTTTTAAATGTGTCACACAGCTCTCAGTGGCCGTGCGTGGTTCGAAGAGCACCAGGATGCGTTTACCGCACTTTCTGGCCACCAGACTCCCAGTATTGAAACCAAATCGAGGACCTGTGGGACGACCTCGATCCGGCTGTTCGCACCACGGATCCTGAACCGAGAAACCTAACGCAGCGGCCCCAGCACCGGAGTCGGCATGGCTCCACATGCTTCTCGGTACCTTCATGAACCTCATTGGGTCTCTTCCTGCATATCTGGCAACAGTCCGCACTGTCAATGGTAGTTATGCAGGTTTTTGATAGATGATCACATTAATGAGATTGGACAATGTAAGAACGGTGCGTTGACGATCTACAGTTCGCAAATTGCGTTTAATTTACCTGTAAGGTGGGATTCACAAAGAACGAGATAATAAATTACAACAACCACGTGTGAACAGATGCACATCCTCGAGCGTTCATTGACGCAAGGAATCGTATTTCTTGTAGTAGCAATTTGTCGCCACGAACTGCGCAAACTCTTATGGCCATACATTCTGAGGTGCTATTTACCAATAACTTCTGCGCGACAAATTCTTTAATGGTGAACGGCATCCCTGCGGGACAACGGATGCGCTTTATGCAGAATGGGGTACCAGTCCATTTTCTACGTTTCGTACCACAAACGTTTAATGAATAATGGATAAGACGAGGTAGTCGAGCAGCATGGTCTGCCCTTTCACTTGCCCTTGATGATGTGGATTTGTAACTGTGGGGATTTAAAAGCATCGGTGGAGCTTGCACACGTCCAGGAGCTTAGCTTTCCGCCGGGCGGATTCGATCTGGGACCAGCGCGCCTACCCGAGTCCAGGAAGCAGCGCATTAGCGCTCTAGGCTATCCTGGCAGGTGGAACCTATTCTAACTTTCATACCTCGTCAATTCCAAGAAGTGGACGTGGAAGATTTTTCGAGTAAAATGAGTACTCTTTTCCCTTGCAGTGAGACTCAACTTGAAGAGGAAATGATTTCAAAACGACATTTCTTTAAAGTCAGAATATTAAGGAAGAAACTTTTGGAAATTGGTAATGTAAAAACCTATGTTACCATTGTCAAAGTGGTATTGTATGTGTTAATTTTTTTTTTTTTTTTAAGGCAGCGTTTTCAACGACGAAGGTAGTGAAATGTAAGTGTATCAATAACCTGACAGATCCTCATCTTTCAGACTATGTAACGTGTCTCTGGCAAGTTATTCGCCAGATTAGGTTAAACTTGAAAATGATATGCAAAGCCAAGTATATCATTAAACTTCTATCAACATTTATAATGGTGTATATTTTAATTTTTTTTTCACACGTGTAATATCTTGAACATCGACTAGTAGGCCGACAACTTTTGAAGGTGAAAATGGCTCTGAGCACTATGGGACTTAACATCTGAGGTCATCAGTCCCCTAGAACTTAAAACTACTTTAACCTATCTAACCTAAGAAAATCACACACAACCATGCCCGAGGCAGGATTCGAACCTAGGACCGTAGCAGCAGCGCGGTTCCAGGCTGAAGCGCCTAGAACAGCTCGGCCACCACGGCCGGCTTTACTGAAGTAAAATTGATTGTAGTTACCTTTCAGTTCAGTATATTCTGTTACACAAGTCACACTCTATATCACTTGTTCAAATGGTTCAAATGATTTGAGCACTATGGGACTTAACATCTGAGGTCATCAGTCCCCTAGAACGTAGGACTACTTAAACCTAACTAACCTAAGGACATCACACATAACCGTGCCCGAGGCAGGATTCGAGCCTACGACCGTAGCGATCGCGCGGTAATTAAATCACTACTGCCGTCCTAGTCAAGGCAAATGTTATATGAGCAAGGAATTGTATACGTAATTACGTATAATAAATCTGGTGGTTCGAAAATACTTATCCTAGTGTCGCATACTTCATTTATACTGCTATATTTAAATCTTTAGAGCGTTACTCATCCAGAAACGATCAAATGAGAGCAGCCGACTAGTTCACAGGTCTCTGCATGTATCAAACTGGTTTGTGAAACTTCCTGGCAGATCAAAACTGTGTGCCGGACCGAGACTCAAACTCGGGAACTTTGCCTTTCGCGGGCAAGTGCTCTACCACTTTGATCTGTCAGGAAGTTTCATATCAGCGCACACTCCGCTGCAGAGTGAAAATCTCATTCTAAAAACTGGTTTGTATTTGAGTTATTGAGAGGTAAGTAGGTGCAAATTCGTTGGATTCGCGCCTGCACGTCCCCAGCATCTTGCATGTAAACTGAGAAAGTGCTCCTTCTGCGTAAGCACTGCAGCCGGTATAAGGCACGTGCAGACGGCGAGCCTGCCTCCGCGGCCGCTGGCTACTTGAGGTGAGTCCGCCGGTTGCTAAACTGCGGTCGTTATCGCAGCTCTAAACGCCGGCGCGCCTTCATGGAACTGTTTTCTTCCACGGCTGCCGCCGCGGTCGGACGTGCGTCAAACAATATCCGGACGTCCGCGCGCGCCAGCACTTCCTGACGAACTGCCAGCAGATTATGCACTGACCGGTAGCACTCTTCCCGCGAACTAAATATTCCAGTCGTACCTTCCTATGACACCTGCGCACCTTAACACATTTGTTAGTTCAAAAGCATTTTACTGTTTGCTATCCACTGCATGTACAATAATTCCAATCCCAAAGAAAGCAGGTCTGGACAGATGTGAAAATTATCGAACTATCAGTTTAATAAGTCACGGTTGCAAAATACTAACGCGAATTCTTTACAGATAAATGGAAAAACTGGTAGAAGCTGACCTCGGGGAAGATTGGATTCCATAGAAATATTGGAACACGTGAGGCAATACTGACCCTACGACTTATCTTAGAAGCTAGATTAAGAAAAGGCAAACCAACGTTTTAGACATAGAGAAAGCTTTTGACAATGTTGACTGGAATACTTTCTTTCAAATACTGAAGGTGGCAGGGGAAAATACAGGGAGCGAAAGGCTTTTTACAATTTGTACAGAAACCAGATGGCAGTTATAAGAGTCGAGGGACATGAAAGGGAAGCAGTGGTTGGGAAGGGAGTGAGACAGGGTTGTAGCCTTTCCCCGATGCTATTCAACCTGTATATTGAGCAAGCAGTAAGGGAAACAAAAGAAAAGTTCGGAGTAAGTATTAAAACCCATGGAGAAGAAATAAAAACTTTGAGGTTCGCCGATGACATTGTAATTCTGCCAAGGACAGCAAAGGACTTGGAAGGGCAGTTGAACGGAATGGACAGTCTCTTGAAAGAAGGATATAAGATGAATATCAACAGAAGCAAACCGAGGATAATGGAATGTAGTCGAGTTAAGTCGGGTGATGCTGAGGGAATTAGATTAGGAAATGAGACATTAAAGTATTAAGGAGTTTTGCTATTTGGGCAGCAAAATAACTGATGATGGTCGAAGTAGAGAGGATATAAAATGTAGACTGGCAATGGTAAGGAAAACGTTTCTGAAGAAGAGAAATTTGTTAACATCGAGTATAGATTTAAGTGTCAGGAAGTAGTTTCTGAAAGTATTTGTAGGGAGTGTAAAATGGCTCTGAGCACTATGGGACTTAACATCTATGGTCATCAGTCCCCTAGAACTTAGAACTACTTAAACCTAACTAACCTAAGGACAGCACACAACACCCAGTCATCACGAGGCAGAGAAAATCCCTGACCCCACCGGGAATCGAACCCGGGAACCCGGGTGTGGGAAGCGAGAACGCTACCGCACGACCACGAGCTGCGGACTGTATGGAGTGTAGCCATGTATTGAAGTGAAACATGGACGTTAAGTAGTTTGGACAAGAAGAGAATAGAAGCTTTCGAAATGTGGTGCTACAGAAGAATGCTGAAGATTAGATGGGTAAATCACATAAGTAATGAGGTGGTATTGAATAGAATTGGGGAGAAGAGAAGTTTGTGGCACAACTTGACTAGAAGAAGGGATCGGTTGGTAGGACATGTTCTGAGGCATCAAGGGATCACCAATTTAGTATTGGAGGGCTGCGTGGAGGGTAAAAATCGTAGAGGGAGACCAAGACATGAATACAGTAAGCAGTGTCAGAAGGATGTAGGCTGCAATACGCATTGGGAGATGAAGCAGCTTGCACAGGATAGAGTAGGATGGAGAGCTGCATCAAACCAGTCTCAGGACTGAAGACCACAACAACAACAAGAACAACAACAACAGCATGTGCAAACCACATACAAACATTACACGAGAACCCTTCTTTTCTCGTACGGCTTCGTTGTAGAAAACGATACTGGTGAAATTTCATGACATGTTGGTGTAGGAGCAGACGCGGAGTTCGGGGTCCTCAAATATACACTGAGGTGCAAAAAATAACGACGAAAGTAACTTACGCATCATGCGGTTACTGTCAAGTGACATATTTCGATGAAACGCGGACCATACATAGAAAGAATTGATACGGTGTAATACGGAAGGCAAAAGAAATACTCAATGAGACGAACATAACTGACACCTTTATACAAAAACAGTAATTACACTGAAGTCAGCGTGATTTATGCCAGTCCGCTGATAATTACAAAAGGCTGGAGAGGATTCTTAATTGATGGTGGAGGTGGGGAGGGGGTGATCATCACGGATGGCGGTATGTGCTCTGCAACTTGCTCCCACGCTGCCCACAAGGTCGGTAAGAAGTTCTGGTGGTAGGGCGTGCCAGTCCTCTACCAGCGTGTTTGTCAACTGATGGATGGTCTTTAATGCATGTGGACGAGCTGCAATACGTCTCTGCAACGTTCCCGATAGGATTTAAGGAGGTAGACCAGGGTGACGCTCAATTTTGGAACCGATGTTCATGATTCGCTTTCAATAGAATAACAAAAAAATTACAACACTGACTTTAGACCTTTACTGTACACCCTTAATATCGTATTATGTATTTTTTAAGTAAAAAAGCTTGCAATCAGTGCGCACTACACGACACTGACGAAAGGCCTTCGCGGAATGTGACGGAAATTGGTGGGCGCTCTGAACGCTGTAATTTTCAATTGCGAAAACTGCTTTGAAACTGATGACATTGTCTAATGTAACACGTAGAGATATTTAACAGACATGGTTTTTAACAGAGTGGCTGCACTCTACAATAAAAATCAATGTTCCCAACAACAAAGTCATTATAAAAACGTGCACCAAAGATCCAAGTTTAAATACATCGCAGATGTCCTTTGTATGACAGTAGCAAAAACGCCGACTGACAAGACACAAAAAGGTATAACGTAACTGCATTTATTTTTCGTGAGCTATAGCTCCCGCCAACTTGAAAAATGTTGTTTTCAACTTACGTTTTTTAATACTGAAATTGGCCGCCCCCCCCCCCCCCCCCCCCCCCGGTAACTGAGTGGTCAGAGCGACAAATGTCAATCCTAAGTGCCCGTGTTCGATTCCCGGCTGGGTCGGAGATTTTCTCATCTCAGGGACTGGGTGTTGTGTTGTGCTAATCATCGTCATTTCATCCCCATCGATGCGCAAGTCGCCAAATTGGCGTCAAATCGAAAGACTTGTACCCGGCGAACGGTCTACCCGTCGGGAGGCCCTGGTCACACGACATTTACATTTAATACTGAAATTGAACAAAACTTTAATCGACAACGCCAGCACAGTACATTTGGCTTTTTTTCCCTGATGTCGAAACACTCTCATTACCACAAAATTATATCGATTAACTGATTTCCACTTCCCAATCGAAGCATTTTTTGCAAGATTAGGATTACTTTTCGAGCCTTTCCTATCCGTATAAATATGTTTGTTTGTCATTTTCAAGCACTCATGTTTTACTTCGTATAAAAAACAAGTGAAATGAAAAGTTAAGCAGATGCGAGACAAGCACTTACTTTCCGACTGTGTTCCACAAACAAATCATGTTACGAAGAGAAATCTGGTTGAGAATAGTATTTTAGTTGATAGTAACGTTGTGATCCTACCTGAAATCAGTAAGACCCTTACTTCGTCGGCAACTACTATAGTATTACATCGGTTGCATTCGAACTCTCGGATGTACTGGATCCCCATGTAGTAAATCGCTTTTTTAACATATTCGTATGAATGAATCTTAAAAGTAGACGCTCTAGGGAACATTTTAATCCAATGAGAAATTGACAGAAAAAAAATTCTGCCGTGGTCTAGCTCCTTAATTTTCAAATGAACACATGCCATTTGACTGCACTGTTGTTTATTTAATTACAATCTAGGTTTCGACTTTTTATGGCCTTTTCAAGTGACTCAGTTATGTTCCTAACATATATTGCAGGACATCAGTATCGCATTTGGCCATAAAGTTAGGAAAAATTTTCGCTCCTCACGAAATGTCAGATATAAAATCACCACCTTGTAAAAAGATCAGTAAATAATAGTGGAAGCACGTCATATTCAATAAAAACAGGTTTACATTGGTCGGGTAAGTCGGGGCAACGGGCAGGCCGGTCCATTCGAACATCCTCTCGCTGTAAGAGCTCCCCCACCTGTGCTGTCCGATGCGGTGCTTATACTCGTATGTTCTTACCTCTCACCATATGAGGATGCGTAATGAATCCAGGAACATTGTTATTCAACATGGTCGTTTTGGTGGTCCAGTTGTTATGGTTGAGATGAGGTATAATAGTGCATGTGTGTACCGATCTCCAAATCTTTGGACGTGGTACACCCACCGGTTAACATTATTGTGACAATATACTCCTACCACATGTGCATCTTTTCAGGAGTGCACTCGACCCTCACTTCATTTCATGGATGACTATGAGCGACATCATCGAAAAGCACTGCCGGAGGTGTTTTTTGAACGAGAGGTTACTGGATGAATGGACTGGCCTGCTCGTTGTCCCGACTTAAATCCCATCGATAACGTGTGGGATACGTGGCGGAGATGTATAGCAGCACATCCACATGCCCGAACGACCTCACAACGGTTGCCAACTGCGCTGGTGAGTAATGCAACGCCCTACCGCAAGAACTGCTTACCAACTTGTTGCCAGCATGGAAGCACGTTACAGAGCATGCACTGTTAACAGCTGTGATCACACACCTTGTTAAGGACCATGTTCCGCCTTTTCAAATGTCATGGATCATCACAAATAGCTATTATTGTTTTTGAATAAAAGTCGCATTTCCGTTCGTCTCGTTGTGCATTTTTTTTCAGTTAGCTTCTCTACAATACTTTAGCTATTCTTTCTATCTGTGGTCCAAGTTTCATCGAGCTATGTTACTTGGCAGTGACACATGGTGCGAAAGTTACTTCCTTCCTTAAGTTTTGATGGCCAGTATAATTTGCCGTCACCCCCATTTTGAATATGCCTCAGACGCCTGGGACTTTAATAACAGTTTAATTTAAATAACGTTTTACTCCTATAATAGTAGTAATAATGACAATAAGAAGGAAAGTACAGACTAAGAGAAAAAAAAATTAAAAGTGGCCAAATTTACTCGGATTTGAAAATAAAGTAAATTATGTGAGCATATTAAAAGAATGTAATCAACCAGACTAAGTAAATAGATTGTAGAATTTTGCGAAAGTCGCCATAAAGCTAAAACAGAGGCAATAAGATCAGTGCAGTAAAGGATAACGTGAAAGAAGCAGGAACAAAACAACTTGGTATACCAATCTTTTTTTTTTTTTTTACATAAAATTCAAGACTGGACTGGGCTGGCAGAAAAACGCAGTAAGACCGGAACAACTTCGCCTGAAGGCCGGATAAGGGTCCATTCTGAGAGAACGAAAGTAATATGGGCACAAAAAAATGTATAAAAATGACCTCGCGTGACCCATTATGGACCACCAGTAATCCCACCACAGATTCTTTACAGAATAGAGCTCAAACTCCCATTCTTTCTTTCCCTCCGCTTGAATCTAAGCCCATATTAGGAGCTATGTAGGTAGTGCAAAACCTTTTTTGGGCTATTTATGCTGAGTCTCTCTCTAGCAGTAGACAGTCTTTCGGTGGCATCTGAAGAGCTTAAAATACGAAGAGATGAAACTTCCTTGGCAGGTTAGAACTGTATATCGGACTGACACTCGAACTCGGGGCCTTTACCTTTCGCGGGCCAGTGCTCTGCCGACTGAACTGCCCATGCAGGACTCGTGACCCGTCCTCACAGCTATATTTCCGCCAGTAACTCGTCTCATACCTTCCAGACTTCACAGAAGCACTCCTGCGAAACGTGCAAAGACTAGCACTCCTGGAAGAAAGGATACTGCGGAGACATGGCTAAGCCACAGCCTGGGGGACGTTTCCAGAATGAAATTTTCACCCTGCAGCGGAATGTGCGCTGATATGGAACTTCCTGGCAGATTAAAACTGCTTGCCAGACCGCGACCCGCAATCGGGGACATTTGCCATTCGCGGGCAAGTGTTCCACCGACGTTATTTTTACTGGTGGCGGTGCCTGCCCCATCTCGTCTCTGAACGTCCTCTCCGATTTTATTGTAATTTTTAAATCATTTTTTAATTTTATTTTTATTTATTTGTTGGTCAACTCGAAAATTTGGGATATAAAAGTAATAAAATTTTTTCGTTAGTAAGAAGGCACTGTAAACAATTGAAATAACATAAATCATCTCAACATGAAATAATTTTTTTAGTAAAAAAAATCACATTTACTTCATGGTCCTTCTTCCAACATACGAGTAAATTCGAAACATCTAAGAACAAATAACAGTACGGAATCTCCCGCAGTCATATTGCCTAAACAATGGCCACATCACAAAGGAAATCAAAATAGCGATTAAAAAAAAAAAATCCTGCATGCCATTCCACGCATGTTTCTCATCTACGGACGATGCTCATTGGTACCAAGTGGATAACCATTTAGATTCGCGTCAAGGCCCGCTATGGAGATCGTCTTCTGCCCAGTACACCCCAATTGTGAGGGAGGGGGAGTGGGGCTTATGAAGACACTGTGCAAGTAATTTGCGACGAATTGTTGACCGCGAGAAATGTGCTCAAGTGTGCTTATCTTGGAGATACTGCCAATAGTCAAGAACCATTTTCTCCTCACGGTAGAATACGTAGAAAATGGCATGCCTTTAATCTACGTAAGAGCGTTAGTCTTCGCCGTCGGGAAGTAAGTATCCTCCAGACATAGGAGGTCAATCACGTGAGATGGGACATGAAGGCAACAAGCAAGGATCTTCTAGACCAGCATCCCTACATCGGACGCTGTCCCACATGTTAAACGGTGTTCGACGGTGTCCTGGAGGTGGCACTGTGGGCAGAGAGGATAATCCGTCAGCCCAATAGCGTGCAAGCTGTGTCGCATCACGTGTTCCTGAGTGACCACATGGTACCACGTTGCTCATACCCATATAGGAAGGAGGGCTGTTGAAGGATGCTCTCCACACTGCAGGCCATAGTGGCCAGGAATTTACTCTCAGTCAATTTGCGAAGGATGGATCTGAGCAGCAAATGATAGACGTCTCTCGCTTTCAGAGCTCGAGTGGTAGGCAGACCGGTGTGCACATAACTATATTCGAGTATGAATGCTGAGGTGTGGAAAAATGAGGGAGCTATGCGCGCAATCGTAACTGGTGGTTACGATTATGCCGGTTTCAGTTCGTCAAACAGACTGCCCGTAAGTGATGTATGTTGACGGGTCCTCGGTTTCCCCATTGTGCAGAAATATAAGGCTGCAGCCTGCGTTCGTTCCAGTCCACCTACGTGATGAGCGAGGGTGAGGGTGTAGAAGCGATCTTTAAATAGGAATCCAGCAGTAAGAATCAAACAATGGAAAATCCAGGATGGAATGTAACAATACCAGAGAAGGAAAGTTGCTAATCACCAATCTGAATCTTTTTGTTGTGTCGTGACTCAGCATCTCCGCTATATGGTGAATCCAGCAGTAAGGTAATATCCAGAAGCCGCCTGTAGTCTGCGTGCCATCGCTGCCGTCACTGGGAGAACCTGAGCCGTGTGCATCAACTTGGCCGCCACGTGAAGGTTGAGATACTCGACCCGCTGTAAGAGCTCCATGCGTACAAGTATGTTCTGGCGGATTTCTGTGCATATCGCCTGCAGTAATCCTCTTTTTTTAGTTCATGGTATCCCTGCGATACACATCTCGTGTAATTGTAATGCCCAAATATCTGATCGCGTTCACTTGGAACGGCCGCCAAGCTGACCTCCTGGAGGGCACTTCCAATATGTATCGCCGCCGACTTCCCTATATTCATGTGCCTTCTCGCCGTCAGTCCATATCGCTTGATCCATGTAAGCACGCAGTGCACCTCATCACTTGATCAGACCAGATGTAGAAGATCAGCAACATACGCTCTGCAGAGGACGGCAGTTGAGATCATAGCAGCTCGAAGGCGACAGGATGTGGCGAGAGCTATCAAATTCCGACATTCGCCAGTGGCCGTTTACATGTTGTTCTCTCCTCCTTGTGCCGTTTGCTCCACTGAAAGGATTATTGGCTGGATCTTTCTTACGTACGCTGCCAGGAGCCGAGCAAATATCTTATATTTTTTTGTGTATATGGACAGAAGCGGCGGGTGAAATTTTGTACCAAGGCCGGGAATCGAACCGGGGTCTCTTGCTTACTAGACGGGAAAATCAGGTTCGATTCCCGGCCTTCATATAAATTTGCCCTCGTCGCTTCAGTCCATATACACAAAGAAATCATATTTGTACGAGATCGGTAATGTCTCTGAAATTGCATCATTTCATTTCTATAAACATCTTATAGTTCGAATTTAACATTGTAATCGACCGTTAGTCCTCGAACCACCGACCTCGGAATGAGTCCATCGACAAAGGCAGATGGTACGCAAAATCCGGTGCATATCAGCTCTCGATACTTTAAGTAGGCTGTTTAGGTTATTATGTTGGTAACGCAACGTATTGCTCTGTATGAAAATCGCTGACTGCGCTGTGTGCAGTCTGTGGCTGGTTGGACTCATTGTTGGAATATTTGCTTGTGTAGTGTTGGGCAGTTGGATGTGAACAGCCCGTAGCGTTGGGCAGTTGGAGGTGAGCCGCCGGCAGTGGTGGATGTGGGGAGAGATATGCCAGAATTTTGAGAGGTTACTATGAACGGACGATCTGGACGTGTGTCCGTCAGAAAAAGGAAATTTGTAAGTGCCTTCAGTAGTTAGGAATGTTTTATTTAGCTGGCAGTATTGGCGCTCGATGTATTGCAGTAGTTCGAGTAACGGAGATTTTTGTGAGGTAAGTGATTCATGAAAGGTATAGGTTATTGTCAGTCAGGGCCATTCATTTGTAGGGATTATTGAAAGCCAGACTGCGTTGCGCTAAAAATATTGTGTGTCAGTTTAGAGATGATCAGAATGAGTAAAGAGAGAAATGTCTGAGTACGTTCAGTTTTGTTCAGCTGCTCGAAAATCAAATGACGTAAGAGTTTTTCCAGCACTGTCATTCTTAATTTTTGAAGGGGAAGTTTCAACACGGTGATTCAACGTGGAATCATCAGGATGCGGAAAGTCCGACAGAATTCGCGCGGCAGTCCGTCGGCCGCCCCAGGCGACTTGTTAAGTGCACCCTTATCTAGTGCGTCTTCTATGTCTTCCTGCGTAATCTCCGCTACAAACGACGATGCTACTGTGTCGCAAAGATAGTGAACTACCTGTCATCACAGCTTTACTTCCTCCAGTAGAGATGTCTGTTAGGAGTCGTGGTGTCGGCTCATTACTGATCTCTATAATGCAACGGGGCGTGTAGTGGTCGTATGTACTTTTTAAAGACGGTGACTGGTGGATTCCGGACTCGCATTAATGAATCAGTCCAACTGATTATTCGATGGAAGTTTCGTGCAACGCTATATCAAAAATTCTGAATATCCTATGGAGCGAGAATTCACAAACGCTAGGAGGATGTTAGCATTAGTTTCTGCACAGAAAATAAACTGTCAGTCTAACTACCACACAAACCACATAACATTGACAGACTAGCACAAGGGGAAGGGCAAAACTTGTGATCATTCTTTTTTTGACAGAGAGGCTGTGATTTAAAATTATGGATTGATTAACACCTTGCAGCCTTTCGTCTAGCAGAAAAAAATTAAATTAGTATTAGTCGCCCATTTGCTTTGCTCAGTATTAATAATATTGAAAATGACTTAAAAGTTCTGCGTTGGCGACGTAAAAGCGGCGAATTTTAAGATATAAAATTGAAGCACCGAAGTACATAGTGAATGAAAAGCTTAATATTGAATACTAGTGCATTTCTTTACACTTTTAGTAAACCTTTGTTTAAGAAATCCCATCTTCCACAACATTCCTGCTTCCTTTTTGTCTTCTGTTCCTTCTAAATTAACGTGTTGCTGGTACATAATTAACTTCGTTGCTTCTTTTTATTTAGAACCTATATTTTTATTCGTATTTGTTCGTAAATTGAGAATTATTTAATAGGACCCTTATTTCCATACCAAGGTATGTCTCTACAAAGGAACTACTTCAAATGAATACCATTGGAACAAATAGCGAATACGACTTTATTGTGCTTCAGTTCGCTGTGTCAGCATATCTGAAGAAAAGAATGAAGAAGATTTAGTACTTAACGTTGTGTCGACGACTACGTCAGCAAATACGGAGCAAAATCCCAATGAGGAAGGATATGCAGGGATATCGGGAGTATTCTTTTCAAAGAATCACTCAGGCATTTGATTTAAGCTACATTGAACTTAATTCTAGATGGTCAGTGTTTTGAAATGCCATCCTCATGAATGCGGGCGTTGTGTGTTACCAATACGCCACCTCGCACGGTGAATATACGCAGCTCAACAAAATTAGTCACTTTTTGAAACCCCGTCATTTTCGTATTTTCGTCCATTGCGACACAGAATTTTGACATTTGGCTCGAATGTACGTGCAACCTACCCCTGTAAAGGTGCAAAAGCATGGCACCGTACGACGTCACTCGTCGGCTCGAAGATGCTTTAAACAGCAAGGTGTCGACATTTGCACAAAAAAGACCAGAGCTTAGAAGTTCATTTGAGGTATAACGTGGGTTAATGAAGTCACATTGGCACCAAATTTCCCCGAAGTTCTGACCAACGTCACCACAGATGTGTCACATCATCGCAAGATCGTCACATCGCCCCCTGTCTGGGAGTCTGGGGGCAACGGAGATCAGAACCGCGACGCCAGTGTTGAAATCAAGCGGTAAACCCCCCCTTCCATTGGAGCGCTCATTGTCACACATTTCGCTGCCGAAAACGACAGTTTGCAGTGCGATGTGCGACAGGACGACGACATTCACGACAATGTTTGACTCTGATTAACACGTCCTGGGCGATTAAGCTCTTCTCTCTAGGGACATTGTCGGTCAGTAGTTGCACTGAACGTGATCGCATTCCGTTTGCTCTGGTGTACAGTTTGGAGCTACTAGGAACCGTTCAAAACCATTTGATGGAATTTGAAACTTGATACGAAGCAGCAGAGCGTGCTTATGCATTTCCCTCTGTCGTGATCATGGGACAACATCGAAACTACAAAGGGTTCCCCCCACCCAGTTCGGCAACATCCTCAGTGCCACCTGCACACCTTTGCTGGGCACTTTAAAAATGTCTCTGTACAGACACATCCATCCGTCGATCCCTGCCAGCCAGCAGATGAGGCAACCCTCTCAACACTAGTGCCTGCTGGTCGCATGCGAAATCCGTGTATTGTCGGAGGGGTTTCGTATCCTGCTGGTGGCTAGGGATCGTTGGAAATTGTCTCTGTACAGAGACATTTTTTAAAATGCACAACAAAGATGTGCAGGTGGCACAGAGGATGTTGCCTAATTCGAGGTCTTACAGGGACCGAGGGTGTGACAAAGGAGGGATAAAAAACCATAAACTCGAACTGCTGCTTCGGGGCACGTTACAGTTTTCTCGAATGGTTTTGAAGGGTCCATAGTGGTTCCACCATGTATACCAGCGCAAAAATTGCGGTCACACTACACTCCAAATGGATGAGACCACGGAAGATGGAGATGCAGCCTCGTGATTTCCTTAGAGAGGCTTTAAATCGTCCGGGGGCTCTTTCTTTAATTGAAACCAGTTATCAGGGGAAAAAATACCATTTTTTATATAGTCTGGTTATGGTAGTTTTTCTCTCGTTCCATGTGCGAATGGAGTAGGAAAGGGACTGACTGGCAGTGGTACAAGGTACCCTTCGCCATGCACGATATGGTAGCTTGCGGAGCACGTATGTAGATCCAGATGGGTCTCGAGAGTCATTGCTTCCGGCTATCTGTGACCACGTTGCAGCCGGCCGGGGTGGGCAAGCGGATCTAGGCGCTTCAGTCTGGAACCGCGCGACCGCTACGGTCGCAGGTTCGAACCCTGCCTCGGGCATGGATGTGTGTGACGTCCTTAGGTTGGTTAGGTATATGTAATTCTAAAGTTCTAGGGGACTGTTGACCTCAGAAGTTAAGTCCCATAGTGCTCAGAGCCATTTGAACCATTCTGAACCACGTTGCATACAAACACATTAGCGTAGATGTGATTCCGATAAACAGAAGTGAGACTCGTCAGTGAATATCAAAGACTCCCACTCAGGGTCCCAATTGACGATTTGTTGTATCTCCTTAACTGACGCCATTTTCACGTGAACGGTGGCAATGAAACAATAAAAATGCGCCAAACGTTGGCAGAAGTTAGACAGCAGCTTTAGATCCTTCTGCATCCACCGGAAATGTCAGGTCTGACACCAAGAATGAATTACTATTTTTAAATCGCCTCAAAAAATAGAACATTTCCGAGTAGACATTGTGTACTTTATTTGTTTTAGAATACAAGCACTGCAACGTCGTCCCTAAATCCAGGCGGAACGCTGGATTTCACAAGGAGAGTTATCCCGGCCGTGTGGTGATGAAAGTTCATTCACCTTCATCGGTAGTGCAGTTCACGGCGAGATAAAAATTTGGAGGTCACGAGCACAGCGCAGCCCGCCAGGAGGCAGAGCACAGGAGCTTTAAGTGCAGGAAGCACACAATAGAGGAGAGCATAACGGCCGACTGGCCTTTGGCCCGGTTCGTGGAACTGGATGGCGAGATAAGCGCCAGCCAGCCAGCCACGCGGCCCGCGGACGACTCAGCTTCCGCTGTTCGCGGAACTGGCTGACGCCCGGCCGCAGCCTCCGCGCTGACTAACACCGCGTCGCAGTGTCCCCTGCCGCAGCTCTGCGCTGGGGCTCCTGGGGAAAGGTCAGTGCGCCAGGAAGGAGCCTTTCCGCCTACTCACGTCGGCGCCTCCGCGGTCTGTGGTCGGCCCACTGGGAACAGAGCCATCTGCTCAAGTGACTCCATCGCTTGCTTCACGCTGTCGCCAGATTACTTCTATAAGGGTTGGAGGAGAACATGAAAGCACTGTACATTTATCTAGGGAATCTTACAACATTCCTCGTGCAATAATGGCAAGTCCAAGTAACGATGATGGTGGATAGCGATAACGCACTCTTCTCTCCAAAGTAGACCACAGATGCTGAATAATACTGAGACCTGGTGATTGTGGTGGGCAGGTAGATGAGGCAGCTCATCCTCGTGATCACAAAATAAGTCCTGGACGAAGTGAGCTGTCTGAATAGAGGTCATGTCGGCTTGGAACACAGCATCGCCAGTGGGGGTCGAACATTGACCACGCGATGTACCTTATCAGCCAGGTAGTCATATAATCCTTGGCAGGAATGCGAGCTTGCAGAATAGCCATTGGCCTCATGGGACACGGTGATATGGCTGCCCAAATTATCAACGAACTCCCGCTATTTTTCACTCTTGTGACGAAAACTCGGTCAGATGTTGGACACACTGTGAAAGAAACTCATCCGACCAAATGGCTTTCTTCCTTTGCTCCACAGGGTATAGATTTTATGGCTTCGGCACCACGTTTCCAGGTCACTCTACAGTTTCCTGCTTACGAAGCTCCATTCGGGTTGTTTTGGTGCTGACAGTGTTCGCGAGTGCAATATTCAGCTCTGTAGTGACTTTTGCAGCAGTCGTCTTCCTCTTATTTTTTATTTATAAAACAATACCCGGTTATGGAAATCTGCGCCATGAAGTTATTGTTGCAGTAACATGTGATATGGATGATAATTATGATGATGCAGTATTGTGACAATATTACCTACGGACATGCGGGAGACGCAGTGTAATTGCTAGGCGCTTATCGATAGGTTCTGGTGCACTGCCGCTAGTACAGCTATTTCATTAGCTTCTCCTGTAACACGTTCGCTTCGTTTGCTTTTGCCGGTCTGTACGCTACTATCAGACATAAAGGCATGTAAGAGAACGAATGAGAGCGAGCTTTCTTTGGGAAACACTCGTCATACAAGGCAACAGGAGCTTCCACATTTCTCCAACATTCTCTGTAAACCAGGATCATTTCAGTTTTTTCTACCGTAGTTGCGACATCCACCGTACCCTTGCTCATCTGTTCTCCAACTGATAGGTAAGAGTGCAGGTAATAAACAACGCGCAAGTATTGTAAGTATTGTAATGTTTAGAGTCGCAATGTGTTCTGCGTCTGCGCGATACGTGAGCTCCGGTCGCAATGTACTGCCTGTTATGATACGTCGCAGTTCGCTACATGGCCACGGTGGCACGTCGAGTAGTCCCCTGTCCAGTATGTCGGAGGAATACAATATTGTGAATAGGGTTTTGAACTAGAAGCTATGAAATAATGGCCTGTCCTATCCTCGCGGAATAGAGGTAAGGTCCCACGTGCTGCCGCGCGGGCGGGGGCGCCTTTCACTATTCGTGCGGCTCCTCCCGTCGGAGGTTCGAATCCCCCCTTGGGCATTGGTGTGTGTGTTATCCTTAGTGTAAGTTAGGTTAAGTTAGATTAAATAGTGTGTAAGCTTAGGGACCGATGACCTCAGCAGTTTGGTCTCATAAGATCTTACCATAAATTTCCAAAAAAATTTCCCATGTGCCATTGGATATTCAAGGGCCATTGAATAGCATGTCGTAAATCACGATTGTGTACCTATTTGTATTCCTCCGCTTACAGCGCCATCAGTAGTAAAACGAAGAAAATGCTTTACACAAGACGTATGTAGATTTTGCAGTAGAATCTGTAACCGCTCTTTAGAGAGTGGTTATACAGATACGAGTATTAGATTAAATACTGTAATGCGAAATGACCTAAGGTCCAAAAAACGGTAGTAGTATTTCGAATTAATAGTTAGTTAAAATTTTACAAAGAGTAGATATTCGAAATAGAGTAACGCAAAGTAGTACAAAGGTAATGCAAGGAAGACAAAACAGAGCTGCGTTTTGTTTTGAACGTAATATATAAACCAATGCGCAGCATTGTTAGGTCTCTTGAGTATTTGTTTTCAGCGGTGGTGAGGGTGTTCGCAGTTCTTCCGTGGTAGTCGAAATTTTGGGATTAGAAGCCGAATTAAATTGCATTCTTAGAACCGGATTAGACATTGGAGTGGTGGAGAATTGATTATTTTGGGATAAATTCAGAGACGGAGTCAATTAGTTGGTTGGGTGTACGAACATTGATATTCAAGTGAATGGTGATTGTACGTGTTAAAAGAAACGCTAGGAACGCATACTTACGATTGTGGAGAGACTTATTGGCAATACGGAAACTTTTATGTTGAATTAGGACTTTATTCGTTGTATGCGAATTCTTAAAGAGTATTGGGACCGAAAATAGTTTCGACCTTATCACACTAGCATCTTCGCCGCTCGTTATCAAGGTTATGGGAGCCTTTATATTTTGTGAAGTAACAGCTTTTTCATGAGATGAGAAAACATTTTATTTTCCAAGCACAGATCAAAAACCAACAAGAATAAACAACTCGTAACCAAGCCGACTCCGGCAAAGATAAATATCTATCAGCTGCAGCTTTCACCCGCTGTTTTTGGTGCAGTGGATAAATGACGTCGCCACATCAGCCCCCCTCCTTTCGAAACCGGGTGCACCAGGTATGTGGGGAAACTTGCACTTGATTTTTCTACCAGCTCTCGTGAAAACATCTGGTGCAGGCAATGGCTGCTCCTGTTCTGCACTTGCTGCTTCGTTGTCCTCTTCTGAAACCGAGGGCTCGGCGAGACTATCTACCGTTTCTTTGGCCTCCACGTTTGAGGGTGATTTTGCATACCGAGGAAGGAGTGTACCCTCTTCGGTGTAAGCAGGTTTAAGCCGCTCAATTGAGACTGTCTCTTCTTTACCATCCTTATCGATTTTGAAGCTGTGGTTTCCTCTTGTGATTACCATGTATGGTCCAGAGTAAGGCGAAACAAGCGGCGGGCGCACCGTATCATCCCTAAGCCATACGTGGGACGTTACTTGCAGGTCTTTATGTACAAACACTCTCCGGTCTCCATGTCTGACAGGGTTAGTGGGTTTGATGTTTCTCATTCTAACGCTGAGTTGTCTCGCGAATTGCGTGCATAGCTCAGGGGCGAACGGCTGTGTAGATGCTGGAACGATAAATTTTCCAGGAACCCTCAATTGCTCGCCATAAACCAATTCTGCGGAAGAGCATTGTAAGTCCTCCTTCACGGCCGTTCTCAATCCGAGTAGGACCAGCGGTAGTGCTTCAGGCCATGAAGTGGAACTACACATTAATGCAGCTTTGAGCGTGCGGTGTAGTCGTTCCACCATTCCATTACTAGATGGATGATAGCTTGTGGGGCGTAGGTGGTTGCACCCGCACAGTAGTAAAACTTCATTGAAAAGTTGGCTTTCAAACTGCCTTCCGCGATCTGTTGTTATGTTTTGCGGAACGCCAAACCTGGAGAACCATGAATGCAACAGTGCTTTTGCAATCGACTCCGCAGAAATGTCTTGTATTAAAACTACTTCTGGCCACCTGGTAAAACGATCAATGATTGTGAGCAAATAGCGTTGTTCTGAAGAGCATGATAGCGGGCCCACAATGTCCACATGTAAATGTGAAAATCTTGCAGATGGCGTCGGGAAGTCAGCAGTAGGTGCAAAGACATGTCTGCTGATTTTATTACGCTGGCGTGTTAGGCATGCACGCGCCCATGCACGACAATCTTTTTGTATTCCAGGCCACACTACTTTGGAGGAAACTAACTTGGCTGTAGCTCGTACTCCTGGATGTGATAGGTTATGTAGTGCACTATAAATCTCGCGACGATATTGTTCTGGTATGTAAGGTCGCTCCTTTCCTTTTGCTACATCACACCAAATTCCGTCTGGAACATCTGGGACAGACACACGTCTGAACTGCAGCGCAGTTCTCTGTTCCTCTATTAGACGGCGCAAGAAAGGATCTTGTCGTTGTTTAGACGCTAACTAGGTCCAACGAATTGAATTTAAACTGGCACAATTCCTAGACAGGCAATCTGCGACCAGGTTGTCTTTTCCAGAAATGTGACGCACATCAGTTGTGAACTGTGCAATGTACTCGACTTGCCTGCACTGACGTGGTGAATTGAGGTGTCTTGTTGAAATATAGCTCTTAACGGCTTGTGATCGGTAAAAATTGCAAAGTGCCTCCCTTCGACAGACGTGCGAAAATGCTTTATGGCTAAGTAAATAGCAAGCAACTCACGGTCAATAGCACTCCATTTTTGCTGCTGTCGAGTCAGATTTTTAGAGAAAAATGCGAGCGGCTGCCATCTGCCATCAACTTCTTGCTGTAGCGCTGCACCCACTGCTGTTTGGCTCGCATCAACCATGCGCGCTAAAAGAGCGCTTAATCTTGGATGTCCCAGTAGTGTTGCCCGAGAAAGACATTTCTTTAAGTCATGAAAAGCTGCTTCAGCATCTGGACTCCATGGAATTTTATGATTTCCTGTTGTATTTTTACCTGCAAGTAACGTTCTTAGTGCCTCTTGGGCGGCAGCTAATTTAGGCAAGTGACGTCTGTAATAGTTGAGCATGCCTAAAAATCTGCGAAGTCCTTTGTAAGTTGTGGGAAGGGGCATCTGTTGTACTGCTTCAACCCGCTCAGGCAAAGGTGACAGGCCTGCTGCTGAAACCAAATATCCCAGGAACTTAACCTCGTGTTTTCCAAACGTGCACTTTGTTTCGTTAATAATTATGCCATACTTTGTCAGACGGCGGAAAAGCTGCCGCAGATGTTCGACATGCTGATATACAGAACCAGAGAATACTAAAATGTCGTCCATATAACAAAATACGAATGGTAATTCTCGAAGCACCTCATGCGTGAATCTTTGCCCTGTTTGGGCAGCGTTTCTGAGGCCAAATAGCATAAAATTGTACTCAAACAAACCGAATGGTGTGATAACTGCTGTTTTTTTAATGTCAGATGGAGCCATGAGAATCTGGGAAAATGCTTTCGCGCAATCAATCACACTAAATATTTTGGCATTGCTAATCGTACTGTTAAAATCAGTCACATTGGGTGCTGGGTAGCGGTCGGGAATTGTGCGGGCATTGAGCGCCCTGTAGTCTCCACATACTCTCCATGAATTGTCTTTTTTACGGACCATGTGAATTGGAGATGCCCATGAACTATCAGACCGACTTACAATACCTGTTTTTAGAAGTCTGTCGAACTCAGCTCGCGCCGCGAGCAGCTTCTCTGGAGGCTGAGGCCGCGGGCGGAAGGCAACGGGTTGACCTTGTGTCGTGCTGATGTGGTGTTGAGTATTGTGTCTGCATTTCCTGGTTGCGTTGACGGGTTCGGTAAGTGCTGGAAAGTCTTGAAGCAGTTTACGAAAAAGTGATTCCTCCGACAGTGCTCTGATATTGCCTACAGTATACGAATCGTTACGACTGTCGGATGTCTTCTTGCGTGACGCACACGTGTGCGCCCCGCTTAGTTGCGGGTACGAAATCGTATCACAATATCCCGACGCGGATGACGCGGTAGAGGAGCCGGAAATCTTCGTGCGGAAAGACACGGGCACATCGCACTGCACTTGAACCGACGCGGAAGACGCAGTAGGCAATATCTCTTCTGTGGGAACTGTCACCAAACGACGGTTAACCAGGTCGGGCAGAAGTCGGTAGTTCCGTAAAAAATCCGCTCCAATTATAGGACTCGGCACATCAGCAACCACAAAAGTCCATTTTGGATGGAAGTTGGAATTCAGATGTAATGCCAACTGTTTCTCACCATAGGTAGATATTCTGGAATTGTTTGCCGCAGTCAGCACATGTTGCGTTGTTGTCGTGAATATATCACCTCTCTTTCTTGGATAAACACTGACTTCTGAACCTGTGTCAATCAGAAACTTCTCACCTGAAGAGAGGTCCAACACGAACAATCGGTGTGATTGGTTGACTGCAGATACCGTGGCGTTTTCACCTCTTTGAATCACGCTATGACTCGGGCGTCTATGTTGTTGTTGACGAACGTTAGCGCCCTTTAACGCCCGCCTCTTAAGTTTGGGTAGCTGCAGGGTTGAATACATTGACGGGCAGTGTTACCGAAGCGTCTGTGGTACCAGCACCATTGATCTGTCAAATCCTGTAGGATAGCATTTCTTCGTCTTTTCCAACTGCGACTTCGTAGCTGGTGGTGGTGTGAAGTTATTTGCACGTTGAGTTTTGCCACTTGTGCTGCCAGTTGCTGTATGGCGGGTTCGGTCGATAAGCACTGCTGTTGGGAAGTATTATTGCATGTTCCCGGCTCACTGACGTCAGATTCCATCACACTACACGTTCTTGGGACTCTATCTTGGCTGTAGTTGAATTCGGAACACGCAGAAACTTCGGTTACGGTGTTTGCGATGGTGTCTGCCTTTTTTGCTAAGACTTGCAATGGTAAGTCTGTTTCTGCTGCAATGACGGCACGGATGTTGGCAGGAAGTTTACGAAGCCATATTAGACGTAAAGACTCTTCAGGTAGGACTTCCGGGCCGGCTAATGTACGTAAGGATTTGAGTACTTGTGACGGAGTCTTGTCGCCCAAATCTTCGTATGCGAAAATTTTTTGTAGTCGCAAATCTGGTGACAACGTATAATGCTGTATGAGAGCTTCCTTTAGCACAAAGTAATTTTGTTGCGACAAGGTTTCTTCTACTTGCTCTATCACTTATAAATTTAGATGTGAAACCACTATATTAAATTTGTCAATGTTGTTAGACACCCCACGCTGCCGAAATATGCATTCAGCCTGCGTAAACCAAAGCTGGGGGCGCGTCGGCCAGAACGCGGAAGGCTTAACATTTCCGTGTCGCGCGCAGGTACTCCCATCTTTTGCGTTAACATCTGTCGTTCCGTTTTGTGGCGAATCAAAGGGCGTGGACCGCGATCCTTGGTCGAACAGACTGTAGTCTTCAATCTTGATTCCACTGCCCCACGCTTTTGTCTCTGAATTCATTATTCTCGTCGGTATATATATTTTCTTCATGCTTCTGCTACGATTTTTCGGGGTCACCACTATGGAAGCCTTTATATTTTGTGGAGTAACAGCTTTTTCATGAGATGAGAAAACATTTTATTTTCCAAGCATAGATCAAAAACTAACAAGAATAAACAACTCGTAACCAAGCCGACTACGGCAAAGATAAATATCTATCAGCTGCAGCTTTCACCCGCTGTTTTTGGCGCAGTGGATAAATGACGTCGCCACAAGGTGATTCCGCTAATAAACGAGAAGTGAAAAAGAGTGCACGTTAAAAGACTAAACTTGTGCTAAACAGACATTGAAAGGATTCGAACCCGTAGTTAATATCGCGTCGTGAGAATTGAGAACCTTAGACACTGTAAGGCCCAGAGACATATTTATAGTTTATCGGACATTAATGGCAAATGACAGTTTCATGGTAAAGCATATCTTTGGTGACAGGTACACGAAGGAACGTGGTACTGACTGACTGTTATCATACCGAAACAATACACACTAGGATCAACTCTTCTTTCATTGATCCCCCAGTGCTGTCTCTCATTAATTTAAGAACTTAATTGTGTCAATAAAACAGAAATATAACAGATATTCCCAGTGTTTACTAAACTCCATAATCAGCTAGTACATAGACAATAATATCTGTGAACATTCAAGGGTTATTGAAGGAAGTAACTAAATCAAATTACGCAGGGAAAGTGTATGAATTATCTCTGGAAAAAAGCGATCAATTTTCAACTGCAAGTTCACACGACTAGATTCACAACGTGATTCAGAGATGTTTTATGCCCGACCCACACGGCAGGGAATGGTTCTTAACGAGCCGGGACACTATATACACAAACTTTTGAGATCAGCTCCGCTGCCGGGGGGAAACATCGAAGCGATATCTGTGCAGTCGCGGCGACGGTGGTGGGTGCGCGGCCATAAATCGTAATCTGTATTTAAAGAAAAGGGGGTTCCCATTCGAGATTTCAAAGGTGCTCACACCACCCACGCACTAGGTGGGGTGGGGAAGTCGAGTGCGGCATTGGATGAGGTGGCGGGTCAAGTGTGATATCGTTGGATATCCCCCTCTGAAACAAACGAATTGGAAATATAACTTTTTTTGATCCGATGTGTAGTTTTCGAGGTGTTTCAATGTCTTCAATTAAAATGAACATCCTGTTTATCTTCAGAAAAGACTTCCTAACGTTTAAGTTTATATTCTGTGTTAACAAATTCCTCTTCTTCAGAATTGCTTTTCTTGCTGTTACCAGTCTGCATTTTATGTCGAGTCTACTTTGTCCATCGTTAATTATTTAGCTGCTCAAATAGCAAAACTTGTCTATTGTTTTTAGCATCTTATTTTCTAAACTAATTCCCTCAGTATCGCGTGATTTTGTTCAGCTACATTCCATTACCCTTGTTTTACTTTTATTGGTATTCATTCTATAATGTCTTTTTAATATACAATCCATTCAGTTCCGTTGCTCTTCAAAGTCCTTTACCGTATCTTGACAGAATTACAGCGTCTTCGGCCATTTCTTCTCCCTGATTTTAATTCCATTTCCAAATTTCTCCTTGGTTTTCTTCATTGCTTGCTCAACGTACAGATCGAGTGACATCGGGGTAGGCTACAACCGTCTTTCACTCTGTTCTCAATTACAGCTTCCCTTATAACTGCAGTCTGGTTTCTATACGGGTTAAAGATAAACTTTCTCTCTCATGTATCAGACAGCCTTAATGAAGAAGATTGTGTTCTTTTCGCCTAAGCGGAATTAATGGCTCTATTTCACGCGCCCGTTGGTAGAAAAACACTGAAAGAGTTACAACACCGTGCTCCCGTTTAGTGTGCTATGGTGAATCAGACGGGCGCCGTGTGCCCGCCCTTGGCTTACTTAACGCGCTTGGCTGCAGGAATGCACAAGCCATCCCCACTAACCTGGGAATGCAGGCCGGAAGTTGCGCAAGTGCGGCGTTACGCAAAGTGTTGTTTTCACGCCCGCACGGTCGCCGTTTATTAGTTCCCCGTGCCGAGTTAGCACTGTGTGCTGGCTACCACATGCCTAGAACGTGGCCAGCACTCACTAAACATGCGACTATTGGTAGGCTGTCGGAGAATACGGAGGGTCCCAAAAAATGTAGACACCCTTTGATAGTCAATATTAATGGAACAGAATGATATACCGTTACAATTCTTGCACGGGGGAAGGCTATTTAGTGTGCTCAAAGTGCTCCCCATTAGCAGCCAACGTCGATGTTACTAAACTGTTGAACGAATTACAATTGTCAGTGTTGCCGGAGTGATAGCCGCACAGGATGTCTCGATGGTTTCTCGTAGCTCTTTCAGTGTAGCTGGCTTCTGTTTTCGTGGTCCCTCATGGATAGAATTCAAGAGACCGTGGTGGGTACTCAACAGCTCCTCTTCGTCCTATCCATTGCCCACGTACATTTTCACCCGAGTAGGCTCTGACATCTCTGTGGTAGTGAGGTGGAGCACCATCTTGTTTTAGGTAAAATCTTTCATTTCCAAACACCTCTTGAATGGCAGGCAAAATCGATGTTTGCAGCATATGAAAATACCCTTTCCAGTTACGGTACCTTCAAAGAAGAAAGGAGCAATCAAACCGTGCGATTGCAGACCACACCACATTAACAACCGGTGGATTAACATTTTATAAACGCTCGTCGCCAGTTTTGTAAAGGCCGAGTTGCCACTGTTGTTACGGTAGGCCGAGCCTGTGACTTGGTGAAACGACTTCTTGTGCAGTACACTTCTAAGACAATTTCTCCCTGCCACTACTACGCAACTATGCCCAAGGGTCAGGTAACAGGATAGCAAATCGAAGATTCCACAACACTGAAACATGTTAGTAACAAAGTCAAAAAATGAGTAAAAAGGTCTACTTATTTTTGTGACTAGTTGAATACTGAAGTCTGCAACACTGCTTGTAATGTAACACAAAAAGGTCCTCAATGGCTAAGTACAAATAATCGTAGGTGAACTTAACAGTACATAGCAAATGCAATTACAACTGTCTGTTCACTTCTAAGAGTTCACTAAACGACGTTGGCTGTCTAAGTCAGCCCTGGACGATGTTCTGTAACCAAAGGGCGAGAGCTGCTCTTTTATCTTCCGAATAGGCTTCTGTCCGTTGTCGTCGAGTCATTGGCGGATTGTACTCGGTCGGCAAATGGCGGAGGCGAGGTCGATATGTTCATCCTGAGCGTCACCCGTGGCACTAGTGAAGCTCGCACAAGTGGCGAGTGTCTATGGCACTGGCCCCAGCTCGCATCTTTGCGCATGTGGTGCTTTTGTCCTGGTTGTGTACCACATAACATGTTTGTTGACGTGAGCCTGAGAATTTTCAGAAGCCCAGTACAAGCAGTTGTGGCAGTTTACAGTACCGTTCAATTTGAATTCCGCCTCGTCAGACTAGGTAACCATCCCTGCAAACCGTTCACCGTCGCGAAGCATGTCTTAAAACTAGTCGCTATCCTTCGATCCGGGTCGTCCTCGTTCGTAGAGTGCAGCAATCTCGGAATTTACACTTTCCACTTTGCAGCCTTCAGAATTCGTCGTACGCTTGATCGGCTTTCCCCGCTTTTACGTGCACCCTGCTTCACAGATTTTTGAGGTGACCTAGTAAAATGTTGCGCTGAAAGCTGCATTTGCTAATGTTTTTGGTTGACCAGACCTTTCCTTATGCACATCCTGAACCGTACCGTCGGCTTCAAATTTATCCCGAATACCATTAATTATTGTACATGTTTGTGGCTGAGTTCAGTACACATTACGCAATGCCGTTGTACCTCCATCACGTTTTCGTACTTCCAGTGCCACTTAGATACAGCCGTGCCTTCTCAAACGACCATATCTTACTTCATTTACCACTGCACTGTCATTTGCTGCAGAACGCATGCCTAGACCTGTTGAGAAAACAGTGGACTACACTACCGCACAAAACTGCAACAATATTTCATTTTGTCCGAAAGAGTGTCTACATTTTTCTGGACCCCTCTCTATTGAGTTCGAAATTTCACTATACGTGCGAGCCTGACGTAAATTAGATATGCAGGGCTGTCCTGACGTCACCTGTCTCGATATCAAATGTAAAGTTTGTTTTAATGTGATCTTTGAAGTAATCTGCGCAATTACAACACTGCCTAGACGAGAAGAGTCAGAAGGTAGTTTTATTGATTTTGCTTGACATGAAATGAAAGGTAACTACAATCAGTTTTGCTTCAGTAAATGCACAGTCGAAATGACCAACAGAATACAATTTTGTAATTCTGGCACGTTATGTAACCAAGAAAAACCTGAGGAAACTAGAGATCTGTGGGTTTCTCGAAACAGTTAATGTCTGGTACTAGTATGGGAGGCTCCGTACTGTAGCGTGCGGTAACAGTTGGCTAGCTATCGTAATCGTAGACTATGCTGCTATTGGCACAGTACAAGACATCTATCCAATATGGTTACTGTGGTGTCACCGCCAGACACCACACTTGCTAGGTGGTAGCCTTTTAAATCGGCCGCGGTCCGCTAGTATACGACGGACCCGCGTGTCGCCACTGTCAGTAATTGCAGACCGAGCGCCGCCACACTGCAGGTCTAGAGAGGCTTACTAGCACTCGCCTCAGTTGTACAGCCGACGTTGCTAGCCATGGTTCACTGAGAATTACGCTCTCAATTGCCGGGACGATAGTTAGCATAGCCTTCAGCTAAGTCAATTGCTACGACCTAGCAAGACGCCAATTATCCTTTGCTATGTATCTAATGACGCATATACTGTATCAACAAGACCAGTGTTCACCAATTGTGGATTAAAGTTAAGTATTCCGGAAGCTACGTACTTTTCTTTATAGCATTCATAACGTATCCTGTTTCAGACCTCACGCCAGCCTGCGTGAGTTTAAGCACGTGCCTTTCGGTTACCCGTCACTGTGGACTGGCTGTCTTGTCAGTCCACTACAGTTACCATATTTAATCCGTAAGCCAGCAAGACACTCGTGTTTGTGAAAGTCTGGGTTGCTGACTCCGCGGACAAAATTTTTGTCCAAATACCAGCTGTTGACAGAAGTGTTTATTGAATATTTTTGTGCTAGATCTCTAATAGTTTCATTTTCAACCGTGTAAACCCACTTCGAAAAACCCATTTACAGGGAAGAATCTATGTAAAATGTTAATCCGCATTGATATAATGTAGATAAACTTAGTGTTGTGACGGCATATAAGTATTCATTCTTATCATGATCCATCTGTGACTTGCGTGGTAAAGCCATCTGCGACATGCTTTACAATGACGTGAGTAGTGCAAATGTACTACTTATTGATCGTGTCAGAAGCATGCAACAAAATAATGTGTAGCGTGGGATATAGGTGGAGTGGGTTTAGAGCTGGATGTTGACACACAAATATATATATATATATATATATATATATATATATATATATATATATATATATATATATATAGTGAGGCATTTAAAACCATTTGGCGAAATACATATCGGATTTTTAAAAAAAGTGGTAATAAACGTTGTTTACCTCGAAGAGGGACATCCATTAACATAACGTTCAACCCCTCTTGCACCACTCCGGGAGAGGGGGGGGGGGGGGGGGGGGGAAGGGAGGGAGAAAGGGAGTGTGACTTTGAAATCTTAATTAGGAACCCCTATTTTTTATTGCAGATTTGGATTCTCCGTGAAAAATTATGTAACTTTTGTATGAAACATTTCTTTCGTTTTTTGATAGATGGCCCTGTAATCGGGACACATGAAAATGGGATGATAGTTGCTGCAAAACGGTAATATCTACAAAAATACACGTCCGATTAGGACAATCATAGTATTTGATATTTGGGAAAACGCTATCATGTGACATCGTCTACCCTTCAGCAGTGCCTCCTTAGATTACATTTAGCGTTACCCAGGAACAACGATGTTGACGTAGTATTAATGTGTTCCTTTTGGGGCGCTTGATTTTGGTGAGTCCCCTGTCTCTCACTGTCTCGGGGTGGTTGATTACTGTGAGCCCCTTCCCTCTCACTATCTCGGGGTGGTTGATTACTGCGAGCCCCTTCCCTCTAACTATCTCGGGGTGGTTGATTACTGTGAGCCCCTTCCCTCTCACTACCTCGGGGTACTTGTTTACTGTGAGTCCCGTTGCCTCACACAAGTGTTTCAGTGCAGCAGATATTCGAAATGTTGTCCGTTGTTTCTGATGCACATTGCAGTCTGAATGACAATCCGACATGTATTAGTGTCCCTGTGCTAAAGTTTGCACATTCATTGCGAATTCGTTGCCACATATCTTCAGTGGTCTTTGGTACATCCATGTAAACTCTCTCTTTTAGCCATCCTCACAGGAAAAAATCGGCAGAAATCAAATCGGTTGAAAGTGCGGGCCGCGTCTGAGGATCTCCTCGTCCAATCCATCGACCCAGATGGTTTCGATTCAAAACTTCTCGAGCTAGTCGTGAATAACAAGCTGGGCAACCATCGTGTTGAAACCACGTATCCAGACTCATTTGAAGTGGAGCATCTTCCATTAGTATGGGTAAAACATTATCCACAATGTCGCCGTAAATTTGACCAATCATATTACCTTGTATGAAGTATGGATCAATTACCTGCGTACCTAAAACACCGCACGAAGCGTTGACACTCCATGGGCTTTGATGTTCAACTTTTCTTACCCAGTGAAGATTATTCACTGACCAATAATGCACATTATGTCGATTCACTTGACTACGATTCGTAAAATTTGATTCATCGGAGAAAAGTATCTGTTAAATGAAATTATCCAGTTGCAGAAATTAGAGCGATTGTGAAAATCGTCACCATGCAGTTCTTAATGCGGCGATAAATGAAATGGACGCCATTTGTGTGCATGCAGTATGCGTAGAATACTTCTTTGCGAAATTCCTGAACCTCGCGAAATTTGCAGAGAACTAACGTGGGGATTTGCAGCAACTGCAGCTAAAATATTGACTCGGTTATTTTCGTTTGTCACAGGTCGCGGTCGGACTCTTTCTCTAGCTTCAACACTTCGCGTTCAGCATAAAGGTGGACAGTACTGCGAAACGTTGCAAAAAAATTGTTCAAGTGGCTGTGAGCACTATGGGACTTAACTTCTGAGGTCATCAGTCCCCTAGAAATTAGAACTACTAAAACCTAACTAACCTAAGGACATCACACACATCCATGCCCGAGGCAGGATTCGCGGTTCCCGACTGTAGCGCCTAGAACCGCTCGGCTACCCCGGCCGGCAGTTGGTATAGGGGATAGCGTCTTGAGTTAGCTTGCAGGAGATAGAGAGTTCGTTTCTGGGTCGAGGCGTAGTTGTTTTTATTTGCCAATTACATTATGCCATGTAATGCTGTAATATATACCGTTTTATAAGCCACACATATCCGACATTCACATCGTTTCCCTGACGGTAATGGACGTGATTTTTCCACATTTTCATCGATTATATTAATAATAGCAATAATAAAACTAATGCAAGGAGATATTTACTAAACAGCATGCGTTAATCAGGCTCAATGTTGAAAGACATAATTAGTGGTTACACAGTGATAATATATACAAACGGTAACCGAGTTTGAAAATTATTTGCAAAGCACCTACTGGTGACACAAGGCCTCAACGAAATGTAATAGACCTGAACGTGACAAGAATAATAGTTGGTAATAACCGATGGGACCATTGGGCGGAAAGTACACGGAAAATAGGTTTGAAGTATAGTAGATACAGTGGTATGAAGCAATTTGCGTCCACGACGTGCAAAAGGCTTCTTTAAAAATTGACCAGTGAACCCGATTGTACTTCCACTGGTGTGTTCATAGTACGTAAGTGCAAATATTTTGTAGAAGACCCACTGTAATCGCTCTATGACGATTAAGATGCCACATACCACGCAGATTACATTTACCAGATAAAAACAAACACTTCTCGATTCTACATGCTAACCCAAAAAACTATCAATTGCAAGGAGCTACTGCTACATCCTAACAGAGGTAGTTACAGTGCATATGATTACAGTGTGGACAGATTGTCAATCTGTAACATACATTTACTGCCAGAAATGGGAGCAGGACGAAATTTTGTGAGAGACATTTTTGTGCTGCTAGTACGTGAGGAATTGCGCTGCGAGGTCGAGTGCTCGAATTGTTCTTCACCCGTGTGTGTGTGTGTGTGTGTGTGTGTGGAATGAATATATTTCTGTAGCCGAAAAATACTTTAAATAGGGCTGAATAACAAGTAGTACAATTATCCTTATAATAATAATGGAACAAATTCAAATACAGAAGAAATTCAGTTTTTGCCCTATGACTTGGCACCAACATAAACGATTTAAACTGTCTTGCATGTGGCCATAACCAGAAACAATAACTGTAAACGATATGATCCAAATAATACTTAAACTGATCTGGGATCAGTAATATAACCTCTAACCGCACCTAGATCTACTATTACTACCATAACCAGACAACTAAGACATCAGCTACCCCAATGCTACCACACTACCCGCGCTTATGCCAAAATAATTTCTTATTTTGTAACATTATGTGACAGCTCATTCACATAAAAGTAATAACCAAACAGAATCTTCAAGCAACAGGAGTGAACCACCGGCACAATCACATAAAATCAGTAATACAATAAATTATTAAAACCACGAAACAACTGATTTATCGCACAACAATAAACAAAACATATTTTATACTTACTATTCTTAATCAAGCCCAAGTCGTGTAATAACACAATTATGCCCACTCTGCCTTGCAGCACACAGTATTGTACATCCCGTGGACCACAAATAACAAAGATCTAGTTAAAAACACCCACATTTCCGGGCACGAAATTGTTTACAAGTGTCCACACACACTGTAGTGTTCGCACATAACTCCATACACCGCCTCAGTCACAAGGCCACCAGGTTTCCACCACCAGCTGCGAAAGCCCTCAGGTACCTGCCCAGGACCCTTATTCTATATAGTTCATACCGATCGTTGCAGTAGGTTAGTCTCGGCAGTGAAGTCATTTTCGGTTCTTTATCCGAATTTTCTCTTCAGTAAGCTTCTGTGATCTGTTACCGAACGGTCCAGCCGCCGATTTTTCTACAACTGTACTGAGAGGTTTTGGATTTCGGTATGGCCCTGTCGTTCGGTTATCTGTGGTTCATTTACAACTATAATTTGTTATTTTAAACATATTGAGTGGTTTTGGCTTTGGATTTAGTGATTGTGTTACTAAACAATCACCACAGGACGAGTGCGGTTGCAAAGTGAGTTCATAATAGACTATTTTCCTTTGTTAGCAATATGGCTAGGCTAGGTTGTTACTGTGAATGATTACAACATAAAAAAAGTTTTCTGTCAATATTCTCTCAAAATACCTGTTATTTTTATGCAATTAAGGGTTTAAAGATCATTAAATATCAAGACATCGGCTCTGCTTACGTGTATTACATGAATGTTAGCTGAAATTACTAGTGACTTCGCGTACACTTTTCCGCAAATGCTTTACTTATGAATGACCGAAACGTGTTTAAAACTTTTAAGTAACAATGCAAAGGAATTTTGTGAAGTCTGATAGAGGAAACCTTCCAAAATTTCATACATTTACGGCTTATGGCCGCATCTTTCGGCAACGAAGTCAGCCTGCCTCTCTGTCGAATGGAAATACATAAAATAAGGTGCCGACAGCATGCGAGTTATAGTAGTGAGGAACTGCGGTGGCAAAGGGCGTAGGTTCATATACCACTGGATGCGAAAATATTTTTTTTTTCCTCTTCGTGTTTGCAACAGATTCTGAGACTTCGATAATCGTCAAAGTTAAGCATTTTTCTAAAATATTCGTCGTAATTTACACGTAAGATCGCGTTTTCTCAGTAACAATTGTCTCCGATTTTGTGACTTCCATATGTTTAAGAAATGAAAAATGAAATTACTGTGTGTGAAACAACTGACAGTGACATTTATACTACTACTTGTCACAAATAATTCACCATTTTTTTCGGAATACGTAGCGATTTCCGAGAGTGTGGTCAGACAGGAATCTAAGAGCACAACGTAAACTGCGAATGAAACTGGTTGCAATCGTCTTTATACTCTAGCTTGTCACAAATATTTTTTTGCGATCGAATCCTTAGCAACATTAGACAGAGATGAAAGGTTCCTGGCGCAATATTTTCAGACTACATTTTGATTCATCAGATGATATTAACAACGAACTTCTATAGCTGCACTCGCCACGCGCTCTCGAAAATGCGATTTTTTAAATTTTGTTTTTGTGAACCGAATCGTTGATGTATCATATAGGGAATTTTGTTTTTATGAACTGTATCGTTGATGTATCATATATGGAAGTAGGTTACTTCATCATTTGAAACTCTAGGAGAGAGCTACAACCACATTCTATTCATCTTCTTATTCTTTGACACTCTCTTAAACAATTTTTCGGGTTCGTGGAGTTGTGTTCGGTCTATGCTACTTATTGAAGGCAGTTTATTCCCATAAGCGTTTCGTTTCTTTTATTTGTGAAGCATCATCACGAATAATGGAAGCGAAACGCGTATGGCAATAAACAAACTGCCTTCAATTAATTGCATAGACGGAACGTACCTCCATGAATTTTGAAGCAACTAAGGAACGATGGAAAACAGAAAAATGACGAATTTTTCGGGTAGTTTAAATGGCTCTCAGCACTACGGGACTTGAAAGCTGAGGTCATCAGTCCCCTAGAACGTAGAACTACTTAAACTTAACTAACCTAAGGACATCACACACATCCATGCCTGAGGCAGGATTCGAAACAGCAACCGTAGCAGTCGCGCGGTTCCGGACTGAAGCGCCTAGAACCGCTCGGCCAAAGCGGCCGGCTTTTTCGGGTGTTTCTGCAGATGTATTTGCCTTCAATTAGTTGCATAGACGGAACGTACCTCCATGAATTTTGGAGCAACTAAGGAACGACGGAAAACAGAAAAATGACGAATTTTTCGAATGTTTCTATAGATGTATTTGTACAGTGTGGTACTACACTCCATTCCTAACTCATATTTCGAAATGTAAAATCCAAAACAAGATGTCAATGTGAATGAAAATAAAATGACATAATGTGACATTTATGACAGTTTCCAGAACACAGTCAATATTCTATCATTATCATGCATTCATGGAAGCCCGTGGTCAGCGAAATTTGAGCAGTATTACGGACTCTAACCACACTTCTCGGTACTGTGAAAAATGGCATGCCTGTGTCAGCTGCTAGCCGCTTCGAGTTCGTACCGCTGTGGCGCTGCAGAGCGCGTCCGCGGATCTGAGGCAGATTGCTTTTTATTGGTTGGCGCGAGGAGAACTAACAGCGTTTCGGTTCGCTAGGACCTTTCGGCATAGCTTTCAAAATGCTTACTGAATAATGTTGGGGCTTTGTTTCGAAAACAAAACCATTCGGGGCGCTCGCGTACCGAACCGATCGGCAAAATGGCGGAAAGACAAAGTATAAGGCTCCAGGTAGCTGCATATGCCGTTGCCGGACCGATTCCGCCCGGCTGTTTAACAACAATGGGTCGGTTTGCTGGCCATCCTGGGTGTGGTATTTAGGTGGTCTTTCGAATCTCAGCATGTGAGCACTGGGCTGCTTCCCATGTTCCGCCTCAGATACCCGCTACCCTACGCAAACATTTAGTACACTTTCTCACACTTGTGGATACACCACTTCTCTCCTGAGAGTGGGGGAAGTGTGAATAGGAGACTGCTAACCTCCACTGTTTGGACTCCTTAACAGTTCATCATCATCATCAGCAGCAGCAGCAGTAGTAGCAGTACTCAGGTAGTGCTCCTTATATCAAGCTGTAGCCGTTCCTTTGCCTCCACTGGAATTACTGTGCACCCAACCGCAAAAGACAGCAACCACTCCACTAAGTTGTTTTCAAATGCCAGCTCCCCCTGACTGTCGTCTCGTTTGGCAACCGTACCATCACCCAGCTTCTTGAAGCTCTCGTTCTTGGTTCTGCCCAGCTTTCCCTCCTGTTTGTCACTCCAGCAACTGATCATGCTACGCCCATCCGCGACTGCAGTTCGGACACAGTGGCGCTCGCAGCACTCGAGTGCCCCCCCCCCCCCCCCCGTTTGCCATCTAGCAGCACCAATGTGACAAATCACTTGCAGTGATCTCTGGCGCCGGGGAAATAGCCATGCCGCTCTATACAGCACATGTTATACTTATTAACGAAGAGCAAAACAAAATGTGAGGCTTCAAACTTTTAGTATCTTCAAATCAGGAGTTGGTAACTGTGTCATTTCTCTGGCGCGTTGCGTATCCGGCACTATCGATAGCGACTTGTATTTGTTTCCGTCTGGTACGGCCTGCGCAGGCGCTGAGGCGGCTGCTGCCTTCTGGAGCGTTATTCGCGGGGGGCCGCGCGCGCTCGGCTCGGCAGTTGTATTCGCACCGAGCTGGTGGTATTTTGCCTTCCTCCCCGGCACGGAGGTGTGGTCTCGTTGTTGGCGGGCCTCGTTGATTTGGCGGTGTGGCGTGTTGGTGACGTGCTGTAGTGGACAACTGATGGATCCCCGCACGCGATCGCCCGGCGTTCTCCGCCTCTGAAGAGGGTGCCACGATATCGCTTGAGTTTCCGCACCCAGGAGTTGTAAGGACTGCAGTGCAGGCTTTCTGTGTGTTTGCTCTGTCCGGTCTGCGTGGCGGGGTTCGTTTCACCTTACTTCAGCTGTTGTTTATATTTTCTGCGTGATTCCGTTTTGGCCGGAGTCTAGGTGTTGAGTTTTCTGCTGGTGTGTACCCGGTCGTCGCCCCCGTTTTCCCACCCGGGGAGCAGCCGTATCTGTTGGTGGGAATTATTTGGCAGTGCGTGTTTTGCGTGGACCCGGTGTGCTCACGCGCCCTGATTCTGAGTTGAAATTGCTGTGGTCAGGCTGGCTCGGTTACTGGAGTGTGTGTTATTGGTTTTCTGACTTGCTAGGGACTGCGCGCGCGCCTGTTCCGTTTTGTGATGTGGCAGCAGTCTGATATTTTTATGTGTGCTTGTTAAGTTGCTAGCAATTGCTTTTAGCCTTGTGCTTACTTATTTTTGTTTAAATAGCTGGGCATTGTCATTTGCCTGTTCTTTTGCCTTTGTTTATTTGTAGTGTCAATTAAGCCTAAGACGATGTCCAAGGTGTTATTCCTACTTAAATTCTTGGGCATTGCCATTTGCTTGTTCTTTTACTCTTATTTATTTGTTGTGTCAGTTAGCCCTAAGATGATGTCAGACCTTGGTATCTGTCAACCTTATTTTGGCTACTAGCGCTCAGGTGCAATATTGCCGGGCCTATCCCGGATTTTGTCATTAATTGGGATCCTTTTAGATTGTATTTTTAGTAGTAGGTTTGGCAAGTGCACTTGCGTATGGTATTTATTATGTCCTCCCCCTCTTCCTCCTTCGTGTAAACTGGTTTTGGTAAGATTGCTAGGTGGCCTGTTTTCTTTTATTACCTATGTAAGTTTGCCCGTTGCCGCAGTCGTAACATGTTTTGACCGGCAAGCGGCCCATGTTGGCTAGAGTTTGAATGTGGTATGCACTGTTGAAATCAGCAAACTTTCTGTAAGGAAGCAAATGATGGGCTTTGCCGTACATATAATTATTATTTGAGCTAGTCATGTACGTGTTGTTGTGTTAAGGGTTTTAGGGCATTTTTAATTGAGATACCTTTTGGAAATTTTATCACTCTTTTAAAGAAGGTATAGGAAGGAGTAACTTCGACTGAAAATTTAATTGTAAATTATACATTTGTGCTTCACATTATAAAATTTAACTGTATTAGGTGAAAGTATGTAGTTTAATGCACAATGATTATTTGTTAATGTATCAAATTGTAAACAGTTTTGTTTGGCAGTGATTCAAACGACACAAATAAGATTCTCTGTTCACCTGGCATACAACATTTTTATTACCTCATATTGTAAGCAGCTTGATTTGTTTGTGTCACTGTAATTTGTAAGCCACAGTGTAATTTATTACAATTAATTAATTGTTTTGGGGAAATAAACCTTGAATTGTATGTCTTTTCATTAACCGAATCCCATCCAAACCGTCCGCTCAGTAACCTCATGTGTATTGAAGGCAGTTTTCTCAAGAATTCCTTATTAGTTCACGATGAAGGATGTCAGCGATACTGAGATTGCTCAAACTCTCACTCACACAACAGATTCCACAATAAATACCCATCTCTGTAGCTTAGTCTTGCTCTTTATGACATTCACCATAGGTGGCTAAGTGACTTCCAGATGGTCTGTTCATTGGTTTGGCCAGGACGAACACCTCTGCTGGGTGTAACTGTGCTTTAAGACGCTTGATTCTAGCGCAAAACGTTCGTAATCACTGTGCTGTGGTGGTCTTCTGACTATCGCTGTTATTGTAACCAAGCATTTTCTCGACGTTATTCGTGAGCGTGATTGCTGGTACCCAGAACACAAGTAGCGGATATAATTTCACCTCACTTGCCAAGAGAAGTGATTCCAGAAAAACCAGCAAGGAAGGAAATAAGGAAGGGCCGGCCGCGGTGGTCCCGCGGTCCTAGGCGCTCAGTCCGGAACCGCGCGCCTGCTACGGTCGTAGGTTCGAATCCTGCCTCGGGCATGGATGTGTGTGATGTCCTTAGGTTAGTTAGGTCTAAGTAGTTCTAAGTTCTAGGGGACTGATGACCATAGATGTTAAGTCCCATAGTGCTCAGAGCCATTTGAACCATTTTTTGAAATAAAGAAGGAAGATTACTTATTAACGTCTCGTCGATGACGAGGTCATTAAGGCTGGAGAACAGGTGCAGAATGATGGAGGATAGGAAAGAAAATCGATCAGGCCGTTTGAAAGGAACCGTCCCGGCATTTAGCTTAATCAATGCAGAGAAATTGTGAGAAACCTAAACCAAGATGGCTGGTGACGGGTTTGACCCATTCTGAGGGGTACAAAGGCTTAAACAGTTAGGCGTTCATTGGATATAGTACATCGCTGGTCAAGTCTTTCGAGAGCGGAAGATATAGAGGGTTATTTTGCTAAATGGGGACAAACTGCAAGAAACGGTCCCTGAGAGGACAAGCAGCGAAAAGGAACCTCTGGACACAGGCCGGAAATGCGCTCCAAGGGAGGTACACGCATCTGAAGGTGGACGTCAAAGATCTTTTACAGCAACCCCGGTGTCAGCAGCAGGCAGGTGGCCCATCAACATCAATAAACCAAACGACCATGTGGAACATACACCACGACAACTGCCACAGTCTGTATCACTTACAACCCATGCAGCGCATATTACCTATGGCCATGCCTCTGTGGCGATTGTTTTGTTGCTGGTTCATCACACCATGGTGCTGGGATTTCTATCATCCATCGTACTTTTATGAGTGGCGGTACCATCGACAATCTTCGCAACACCCATCTGCGGTCTGCAGAGAACCCCAATAGTATGGAGCCAGCGAACCATCGGCACTAATTCAACGTCAGTGTGGGGACGACGATTTTTGCCGACTGCCTCATGGCGCCAGGTGTCCTTCAGCAATGGTTCAAATGGCTCTAAGCACTATGGGTCTTAACATCTGAGGTCATCAGTCCCCTAGACATAGAACTACTTAAACCTAACTAAACTAAGGACATCACACACATCCATGCCCGAGGCAGGATTCGAACCCGCGAGCGTAGCAGCAGTGCGGCTCCGGTTTGAAGCGCCTAGAACCGCTCGGCCACACCGGCCTTCAACAATGCCTCACAGGTGAGGCACCTCATCACTTTGTGCGTGTGACCCTGTCTTCTCTGCTGTGAGACACGCATTTGGTGTTATGAAGGATGATGTGGCTATTATGTGATGGTGCTCCAGCTCGCTCTCCTCTTGACTGTTATGATATAATACTAGAATAGAAACAAAATGCCCACTTGCTTGGCGTGTTCTCATTTGTGCTTTCAGTCGCTGAAACCTATAGTGTCAAAAATATTTTATCTCCACTTTCATGTGGGTGTGCCTCTCTTCGAAAGCATTTACAGCCATATGCACGTATGACTTTTTCTGCTCTTAGTCATTTAAAGGATAGTTTTGTGCACTTTGTTCCCGTTTAGCAAAATTACTCTGCAGATGTTTGTACTGTACATTTACAGATTATGACTCCATTAAAATTCACCTTCGACTGGGTGATCTTCTTAATCCAGTCCACAACTAAAATTAAGATTGACGAAATTTATTTAGTTGACAACTTTGTACTAAGTCAGAAAATACCGAAATCGAATTTCTTTTCAGCTTTCCATGACGTAAGTGCTCAAGGTACTTTTAAAGATTTACCCACCAGACAGGAAAAGGGTTTTTGAGTGCGTCGATAGTAATAAAATGGAGAGGTGGTCGAATCTGTACTAGATGCCATCAGATGGCATTAACTTACACGCCATCCACAACTGCAATTTTAAATTGTTCCCATATTTTGGACGGTGATTGTAAGGCATCACTTATTTGCAGATAAGAGCGCATTTTATTTTATTTCCAATTTTGCTATTTCATTTACGTGAAGTGAATGTATTAGCGCTGCACTACATGCGGAGTAAGGAGGGAACGATAGACTCCCTCACTGACTAGCATAGACTACTTGCCATCTGACGCTTTCAGAGCCAGAGGGATACAGAAATCGCTCATGACACCAACAAAGATGTACGTAGGGAAATACATTTATTCTGCAGCGAAACAAGTAATTATTAATTAATATTTGCAAACAAAAGTTGACTTTTGCCACTCAGACATTAGAAGGAGTCTACGGGTCATAAATACTATCTTTCAGTAATTTTAAAATGACCGGAAACGTTGATATTAATAAATAAATGAATAACTTTGGCATAACCGAAGGTGTACGATCTTATACGAGCTATAGCGGTTGTACACTCAAGTTACAAAATGTGCGCCATAGTCGCTAGCTGTCGATAGGATGCCTTTCAATTTAGTTATGCAGTAGACCATGCTCCTGTATCGTAAATTGTTAGCTTACGGCAGTCTCAACAAGTTCATTTTATGGTGTTTCTTAAATAAACGCTTCATAATGGTATCCCGTGAAAAAAATACGTGTACAAAAAAGAACTTCTTCCCATTTCATTATGTAAAACACAGGCAGTAGCATTGCACTTTCAGAATCTGACAGCGCTGCTACGGTTCTTCAAGGGTATATAAAACGACAAGAGCATTTCCACACAACAGGTAGGAAGAAAAGATACGTGGCGGCGTGGCCTGTTATACGGTAAGCCTCTTACACCACCATCTACGGACTCACCGGCTAGTCTGAGACATTTATGGAGGTTTAGCACAAGTGTTTGGATTCTTACATGATATACAGCGTGCGGGAAGCCCCGTACCCCCTAGTATCGAATGCTAACTGATCGGATTTGTTTCAGCACAAGTACTTACTTATATATTGGCTCAAATGGTTCAAATGACTCTGAGCGCTATGGGACTTAAAGTCTGAGGTCGTCAGTCCCCTAGAACTTAAAACTACTTAAACCTAACTAACCTAAGGACATCACATGCATCCATGACCGAGGCAGGATTCGAACCTGCGACCGTAGAGGTCGCGCGGTTCCAGGCTGAAGCGCCAAGAACAGCTCGGCCACCCTGGCCGGCTACTTACATATTAAATGTCAAACAGATCAATATGTTCCCCATTATTGTGTAAACATATTTCCATACGCCTCCATGTCCTTCTTGACATACTTTTCAGCACATCTGGTGTTAGCACGTTTACGTCTCGACTTCATAGGACATTGTTCAATCAAGCAGACTCTCCGGCACATGTTTCTTCTCGTGTCTTTTTCCTTCCACTCTGCGGCCAGTCTTTAACTCTACCAAAATCTGCAACATGTCTTTCCCAGTCCATAAGTTATGCCTTTCACGATGGAGCCTTATTAAATCTTTCCTGGAATGCTGCCGTAATCTGGTTTATTGTCTGCCTGTGTGTTTTTCACACAGACACCCACGCACTTGTCACTACGCGCTCCTAAGCAGTGTAACTACGACCAGTCACATCTGCCATAGCTACAAACTAAAACTCGTCTAAGACTACAACTGTGAAAAAATGTACACTACTGGCCATTAAAATTGCTACACCAGGAAGAAATGCTGATGATAAACGGGTATTCATTGGACAAATATATTATACTACAACTAACATGTGATTACATTTTCACGCAATTTGGGTGCATAGATCCTGAGATTTCAGTACCCAGAACATCCACCTCTGGCCGTAATAACGGCCTTGATACGCCTGGGCATTGAGTCAAACAGAGCTTGGATGGCGTGTACAGGTACAGCTGCCCATGCAGCTTCAACACGATACCACAGTTCATCAAGAGTAGTGACTGGCGTATTGTGACGAGCCAGTTGCTCGGCCCCCATTGATCACACGTTTTCAATTGGAGAGAGGTCTGGAGAATGTGCTGGCCAGGGCAGCAGTCGAACATTTTCTGTATCCAGAAACGCCCGTACAGGACCTGGAACCTGCAACATGTGGTCGTGCATTATCCTGTTGAAATGTAGGGTTTCGCAGGGATCGAATGAAGGGTAGAGCCACGGATCGTAACACATCTGAAATGTAACGTCCACTGTTCAAAGTGCCGTCAATGCGTACAAGAGGTGACCGAGACTTGTAACCAATGGCACCCCATACCATCACGCCGGATGATACGCCAGTATGGCTATGACGAATACACGCTTCCAATGTGCTTCACCGCGATGTCGCCAAACACGGTTGCGACCACCATGATGCTGTAAACAGAACCTGGATTCATCCGAAAAAATTACGTTTTGCTATTCGTGTAACCAGCTTCGTCGTTGAGTACACCATAGCAGGCGCTCCTGTCTGTGATGCAGCGTCAAGGGTAACCACAGCCGTGGTCTCCGAGTTGATGGTCCATGCTGCTGCAAACGTCGTCGAACTGTTCGCGCAGATGATTGTTGTCTTGCAAACGTCCACATCTGTTGACTCAGGGATCGAGGCGTGGCTGCACGATCCGTTACAGCCATGCGGATAAGATGCCTGTCATCTCGATTGCTAGTGATACGAGGCCGTTGGGATCCAGAACGGCGTTCCGTATTATCCTCCTGAGCCCACCGATTCCATATTCTGCTATCAGTCATTGAATCTCGACCAACGCGAGCAGCAATGTCGCGATACGATAAACCGCAATCGCGATAGGCTACAATCCGATCTTTGTCAAAGTCGGAAACGTGATGGTACGCATTTCTCCTCCTTACACGAGGCATCACAACAACGTTTTACCAGGAAACGCCGGTCAACTGCTGTTTGTGTATGAGAAATCGGTTGGAAACTTTCGTCATGTCAGCACGTTGTAGGTGTCGCCACCGGAGCCAACCTTGTTTGAATGCTCTGTAAAGCTAATCATTTGCATATCACAGCATCTTCTTCCTGTCGGTTAAATTTCGCGTCTGTAGCACGTCATCTTCGTGGTGTAGCAATTTTAATAGCCAGTACTGTAAACAAGAATTCTAGAAACTGATAAGAAGTAACATAGTTTTGATACCATCCTGTACGTTGTATCAGTTGGATTCGGAGATGTTTTAAGTAAGTGGCGCATGCATTTCTGTTTCCATTGGAAATGGTTGGTAGGTAAACGCGTGTTGCGACCATGTGGTACATGACCAACTGCCAGTCGTTACAGGGCGGTGCCCGCTACACAGATGCTCAGATTGCACGCTGCAGGCGAACATTAGCCACCGCTCGTGAAGTCGTTACCGCGCTCCCTCCGCCCCCTCCACAGCCTGGGCGACTTCACGTAATGTGCCTCCTTTACAGAACCTGGCTGCATTCGTAGCCGCTGCAAGGCGCCCGGCCATGACACAGTTCTTGCAACCTACTCCCTCTCGCAGCTTTCTGTTTATCCACTTTGTACGACCTATAGGCGCCCCTAATACTGACATTCACGAGCTGTTCACAGAACAGACTGAGCACTGGCTCGAGCGAAATTTGCTACAGCGTCTAGTGGAGCTAGTAAATGATATCGCTTGGCTTTATGAGTAGAATAATATGACTATTAGGAAGGTCCCCTTCCACTGTGAAAAATCTCAAGTTCAGCTTGATTTTTGTAGCTGTTATACTGAAGGTCGGAAAGCGATCACTAGAATGAGACTGAAACTAGTAATAAAAATACTGTTATTTATTACATAACTAGCTGATTACCCGAATTAATTATTAATTTATTCCAATCTAAGGTGAAGTGTCATCGGGACTGTCGACGAAAATTATGAATGTGTCATTAATATCAGTTGTTTTCTATTATGTTTCCTGCTTCCTACCATCATCACCACTTCTAGCAGTGCTACGGGTGTCGTATGCCAGCAATATATTCCCCCAGGTAGTATGACATATATCGACTAAGTTTGGCTGACTGTTCCAGGCGTTCCAGATCTATGCTTCAATGTCATGATTTTCCCATCCTCAAAGATAAGGGAGTGAAATCTTTGTAGTGGATTTATGATGTCGGGTGGCTATAATTAAAGTGCAGCTACTCACAGAGGTGGGTTGTAATGACAGTATGGCAGCGAAACTTGGTAGATGTTGTAATGCGTTAGTGTGGATCCGCTTAACGCTGGAAGGAAATTAGTTCCATTTTTACCCACCAGATGCAAATCTGGCGCTGTCAGTGTAAGAAAGACGTATAGAAATGTTGCCATACGTAATGGATTAGGAGCGGGACGTAGGCAGGAAAGGTCAATCAAACCAGTGAAAAGGCATAATTTTGATATTATTATTAACCGCCACTTACACAGTTTGTTCAATATGAGCACCGGAGACGTCGACGAGATTCTGCATAGCACCAGATGTGCACCTGGTGGCCAAAATTTGATATAATTTTTTTCCAGCATAAATCGGTTCCGGATTTACTCATTCGCATATCTACCAAGTTTCGCTGCCATACGAAATTACAGCCCACACTGGACCTCCGCGAGAAACTGTACTTTAATTACACCTCCCGGTATGTGTTCGTAACACTGGGGGCCGAACCGCACAATAACCCTGGGTTAGGCGTGGGGCGGTTGGAGGGGGGGGGGGGAGGGGGGAGGGAGTGGACTGCTGTAGCCTGTTGCGGGGTTATGAACCACTGAGGGCTACGGCGGGGACGAAGCCTCTGCGTCCTTTCTACGTCCCTAGTACAATACATACACACGTCATCGACTGCAGACCAGTCACCGAATCATTCTCACCATATCTTGCACAACAATTACTGCAAGATACTTTAAATGACTAGTAATGTATCTCAGGGCTGCTTTGTATTTAGTTCAAAGAGAAATTTATGACTGGACACTATATGTATTCGATCGTTACATCTCCCATCAATTCGTTGTCGACTTCGCTGTTCCAGCTGTTGAATGTTCTGAAAAATAGTGTACCAATACTAAAGCATATCAAAATTCGAGAAACACAAACTATTCTGTAAATGATAACAATAGACTACATCATACACAAATTTAATCTTATATTTTAAAGTCGGTAAAAAATATGTATATGGACAGACACTTACAGAATAACTCAGCTCTGCAGCGCAGAAGCTAGAAGACAAGACAGAAGTGAGCTAGTGCCCATAAAACAACAGAATTACCATTACGTTTTCTGGTTTTAACAAACGAAACGCGTGTCTCCGAGTGTCTAGAAAGTTCTGATTTGAAATACCGATTGCTGGTAGCTTTCAAACTATATCTGCTTTTTATGATAACTATTTAAAGTAAATTTGCGTTTACGTAATTAAAGAAGGAAATTCCACACTGGCACTAAAGCTAGGCTCTATCCTAAATATCAACAAGAAAAACATGTGTATCTCACTGCGCAGCTTGTACTTACAGAATGTCCGCCAACAATTCGCTTACGTTTGTGAAATGTAGATAATTTTAACAGCGGCATTGCAGAGAAGAATGATTGGAAATGAAGTAGCGTAAAACTGATCGGAATCGTAACAAATTGACGAAAGCATGCGCGCTCAGTATCGTGTCATTATGTGACGACTATGACAGTGTGCTCATTACTATAACACCAAAATCGCTTTTTACTTATTGCTCCTATGCCTTACCGCTGACTCCGTTGAAGGGCGCCCCACATCCGATCCACCGTTACCAAGCGTGAATAAGGTTTAAATGTAATCAGATCACTCACTCGTGTCTGGTGGGGAGCGCACAAGAGTGTTTTACTCACCATGTACCGAGGGATAATTCGATCTCGATTAGACTATGGCTGTCAATTCTACCACACTGCGTCAAAGATTCATGTCTCCAAATTAGATACTCTTCAATATAGAGCCATTCGTACCTGTCTTGGAGCCGTGCGATCGACGCCCACCAACGCCCTTTTAATAGAAGCAGGGGAGATGCCCTTGCGCATTAGGCGCCAAATTTTATCGGACAAATTCTACATTCAAGGCATGGCCATTATGGACAGTTCCATCTATCAAAGTAGAGACTGCATTTATCGACTGTGGATTGCATCCCACAGAAGGAATAAAGTGCCAGCCGTTTGTGCCAGCTTTGACACTTGGTCACCTGTCATAAATTCTATACGGCGTTCAGCGCATCTACCTGTTTTTGAATATGATCTTCAAACGCTCTGCTCCCAGATCCCAGTCCATTATTTAAGTACGACCTGGCTGGACAGTACTAATGTCACCGTTGACTTCAATCGTCTCGTTCAAGCACAATGGCCGGGTTTTCTCTGTGTATATACCGATGGCTCCAAAATTCTGCAAGAAGAGTGTACAGGATGCGCTTTTTTCTGCCCTCAGATCCAGATCCGCAAAACCTTCAAACTGCCTACGAGCACTTCTATTTTTACGGCGGAGACAGTGGCAGTTTCGGAAGCACTTAAGTTTGTCTCTAGCACTTACTTCCCCAAGATATAGATAGAATCTGACTCGCAAAGCGTTCTTAAAACATTCAGTACAGTCGATGGAACAAAACAACCAACAGTTATATCTTGGATGTGATATCTGAATACATTCGCAGCACACGCACGGGCCGGACGGTCCATTTGTTGTGGGTACCTTCCCACTCTGGTATCCTCTATAATGGTGAAGTTGATGCATTAGCCAAACAAGTGGCAACCTTAGGCACCTTCCTGGATCTGCGCCTTCCTTATACAGACTACTTACGTGGTGAAGTCAAGGATCGCGCAAGACAACAATGACAGGAAATGTGGAACGTTTCTCAACAGACAAAAGACAGTTATTACGCAGTGCTACAACCTCGGATTCCTTCACAGCCGTGGTTCATGAGGACACATCTGGACCGATCCACGATTTCTACCATCATAAGACTCCGCTTCAATCATGTCTCTTTCCCACAACATCTACATCGGATCAACGTTTACAGTTCACCAGCATGTGAGTGTGATCCTGAGTCGGAAGCTGATGTCAACCACATCTTATTTGTGTGCCCCAAATTTGACCGTGAACGGTTGGTCTTTCTGAAGACATTGCTGAGTATGGGCTACCATCTTCCTCAATCAGCTTCTTCTCTTTTGTCTACTAAAGGCGTTCGTCTATATAAAGTGATAGTTAACTTCATCACTGGTCACAATCTGTGGGTTTTAATGGTGTACGTAAATTATAACTACACTCCTGGAAATGGAGAAAAGAACACATTGACACCGGTGTGTCAGACCCACCATACTTGCTCCGGACACTGCGAGAGGGCTGTACAAGCAATGATCACACGCACGGCACAGCGGACACACCAGGAACCGCGGTGTTGGCCGTCGAATGGCGCTAGCTGCGCAGAATTTGTGCACCGCCGCCGTCAGTGTCAGCCAGTTTGCCGTGGCATACGGAGCTCCATCGCAGTCTTTAACACTGGTAGCATGCCGCGACAGCGTGGACGTGAACCGTATGTGCAGTTGCCGGACTTTGAGCGAGGGCGCATAGTGGGCATGCGGGAGGCCGGGTGGACGTACCGCCGAATTCCTCAACACGTGGCGCGTGAGGTCTCCACAGTACATCGATGTTGTCGCCAGTGGTCGGCGGAAGGTGCACGTGCCCGTCGACCTGGGACCGGACCGCAGCGACGCACGGATGCACGCCAAGACCGTAGGATCCTACGCAGTGCCGTAGGGGACCGCACCGCCACTTCCCAGCAAATTAGGGACACTGTTGCTCCTGGGGTATCGGCGAGGACCATTCGCAACCGTCTCCATGAAGCTGGGCTACGGTCCCGCACACCGTTAGGCCGTCTTCCGCTCACGCCCCAACATCGTGCAGCCCGCCTCCAGTGGTGTCGCGACAGGCGTGAATGGAGGGACGAATGGAGACGTGTCGTCTTCAGCGATGAGAGTCGCTTCTGCCTTGGTGCCAATGATGGTCGTATGCGTGTTTGGCGCCGTGCAGGTGAGCGCCACAATCAGGACTGCATACGACCGAGGCACACAGGGCCAACACCCGGCATCATGGTGTGGGGAGCGATCTCCTACACTGGCCGTACACCACTGGTGATCGTCGAGGGGACACTGAATAGTGCACGGTACATCCAAACCGTCATGGAACCCATCGTTCTACCATTCCTAGACCGGCAAGGGAACTTGCTGTTCCAACAGGACAATGCACGTCCGCATGTATCCCGTGCCACCCAACGTGCTCTAGAAGGTGGAAGTCAACTACCCTGGCCAGCAAGATCTCCGGATCTGTCCCCCATTGAGCATGTTTGGGACTGGATGAAGCGTCGTCTCACGCGGGCTGCACGTCCAGCACGAACGCTGGTCCAACTGAGGCGCCAGGTGGAAATGGCATGGCAAGCCGTTCCACAGGACTACATCCAGCATCTCTACGATCGTCTCCATGGGAGAATAGCAGCCTGCATTGCTGCAAAAGGTGGATATACACTGTACTAGTGCCGACATTGTGCATGCTCTGTTGCCTGTGTCTATGTGCCTGTGGTTCTGTCAGTGTGATCATGTGATGTATCTGACCCCAGGAATGTATCAATAAAGTTTCCCCTTCCTGGGACAATGAATTCACGGTGTTCTTATTTCAATTTCCAGGAGTGTATGTCTTGCTGATGAAGATGTTTCAGAATTGGTGTGAATTGTAAACCAAGGCACTTTTAATTATATTCCAATTCAATTCAATTCAGTTTTTAAAACATTATGTGCAAACCTGTAACACTTGAGCTTTTTATTCTTGTAAATATGCATTTCTGTATTTGTGTATTCAATTATGTGTACATTGTCACTATGTGTTGCCGATGGCTAAATTGAGTACACACTCAAAGGCCAAATAAAAAAATTAAAAAAATAAAAAAACACTTGTACCTTCTTTATTCTTTTATGTGGTTACAGGGTCACTAGTCAGCGCTCATTAAAACTCCAGTGTAGCAAAATACGCTATAAATTACAGTGGTAAATGGTATCTAAGACGACTTCTTTATAGACTGTACTGGTACGATATTGATCTGTAATCTGCCCTCACTTTCTATCCTTGTAGTGAGCCCTTGTCTTTAATTATAAATTTAATTAATTCCTCTCTACTTGTGAACGGAATAACCTGGTAGTAAAATCATAACAAGTATTTATGATTTATGACATACGCAGTGACCAGCTGTTGATATACTTTACATTTATTGCGCATGCGCTCATTATGACACAGTTCTGACTGTCACACCAGTTAAGTATGGAGGATATCTTTATGTTCTCGTATTAACGCGATTACTGACTATTTGAAAGACATACGTTCACAAATATAAATAATGATCAAAAAGTTTCGTTTGGGGGGATGCTCCAGCGCATTATATTCAACTTAGCGCGACTCCAATACGAGTATATAAACACCGACATGTAGGAAAGGGATTAGTGTTGCATTCTTGTCTTTCCGCCGTGTTTGTTGGAAATGTGGTAACGTGAAGTATGGCGACGTTATTACCAAAAGCGTCCAAACACGACAAACATGCCTTTATTCTTTTCTTCGCTGCCGAAGGACAAACACCAGTAGACATCCATCAGAGAATGAAGAATGTGTATGGGACGCATGTCTGTCGAAATCCACCGTTTGGGATGGTACGCCAAGTTCTGTGCTGCTCGCGCTTAGACACGTTCCTTGAGCGCGTTTTTGCAGGAAACGAGAGCTGGTGCCACCACTGGAAACGGGAGTCGAAAGCGTCGACGAAGCAATGGTGGCGTTCATCGTCCTCTCGTCCCTAGAAGTTCCAGAGCCTGCTATTTGCTGGAAATGTGATGCTCACCCTGTTCTTCGATTACCGGGACCCATTGCTTATTGATTTCAAGAAACCTGGTGCCTCCATCACTGGGGAACGGTACTGCGCAACGCTGGAGAAATTACGGCGTGCAGTTGAGGTGAAACGTCCGGGAAAACTGCAACAAGGGGTGCTGCCGCTTCATGATATCGCACGTCCCCACATCACAAATGTCTTAGCGCTAGGTTAGGCCAACTGAAGTGGGAGATACTCGAGCAACCGCCCTAAAGTTCTGAACTCTCTCCACGCATTTATCACACATTCGATCCTTAAAAACAGACCTTGAAGCACCGACGATTCCTGTCGGAGGAGGACGTGCCGTAGGCAGGTTCAACGTGCTACATAAAAAAATGGTTCAAATGGCTCTGAGCACTATGGGACTTAACTTCTGAGGTCATCAGTCCCCTAGAACTTAGAAGTACTTAAACATAACTAACCTAAGGACATCACACACATCCATGCCCGAGGCAGGATTCGAACCTGCGACCGTAGCGGTTGCGCTGTTCCAGACTGTAGCGCCTAGAACCCATCGGCCACCCCGGCCAGCCCTGCTACATAGGTGGGACGATTCCCTCAGTACTTTCGGCGATTTTGCGTGTTTGGCATTCCGATTCTGGACTATAGGGCCTTCAAACGGAAACTTTTTGATCGCCCCTTGGATGTGGGTGGTTGCGTTACACTAACCAAATGTCTATCGTGTAGCCACATTTTCACAGAGAAAATATATTTCATTTTTGAACCTACTGAAACGATCCACAGCATGGTGAGTTGTCGCGAAAACCATCCACAGATGATGTGCCGTGACAAACTCGTTCTCCACTGTGGCTGCACATCACAACACCGATATTCTGATTGCCATCTGAAACCTGCCAATGTCATATGCGGACAACAAATACTATCTAAAATTGTAGTAAACTGGTCCCCTCTGCTAAAAAATACTCGAACTATTAGCAGGGAACACAATACAGAATATGGTCCATAATGATAAAAATAGTACGATATCATAAGGTAGATCAAGTTCAGTTAGATTAACTAAGAAAAGGTAGAGTGCGGTTTTAACTTTTTGTTCCTGATCCAACAGCACAACAAGAAGTGCGTATGGGGCTCTATTCCATCCAACAAAAAGTTCTCGGAGCTTCCTCAGCGGTTAAGGAGTAAGAAACATGAGCGTGCCCATCTCTAGAAAAGGACATTCCATCCACGACTAAATCAGTTCAGAAACCGTAATTACGTAGTCGTAAGCACCTATATTCGAAATAAAGTTATTAATAGGACAGGTTACTGGAGCATGTGCTAAAAAGCTCTCGTGAGAACATTTAACCTACTTTTCACAAAACAGCGGATGCAGGAAAATTACTTCACACAAGAAATTCACCGCAGCTGTGGACAAAGACATACAAAAGAGTCTTGATTTATCGCTGGAAGATGCAATTCAGGAAAAAAATTGTAGTGGTAGACAAAAGTTGGAATCAAAACTAGACGCTTTTATCACAGGGAGCTAACAGTGATCCTTGCTTGTACAAAATTTATTTTCTGTCTGTCGATGGTTCTTTTAACATCAAAATGACCGGTATCAGGCAATGTCGCCTATCTTCAGATTGCATCTCGTAGTTACAGAGTGTATGATAGATGTAGTTACAGAGTATGTGACAGTGAATTGATAGTTACGTTAAGACAGGTTACTCTGTAACTACGAAATGTGACCTGCCCGGAAACTGTCGTTTTGAAACAAAAGCAGCAATCAACAAACAGAAAACGAGTTTCGTACAAATTAGAACGTTTACAAGAAATTGTCGGAGACATATTGAAAGGAAAACCAGAATTCGTATCGTTGATTTCAAGATGTTACCAACGTTGTTTCGAGTACGCTGCAGAAGTTTCACTGGGAAATTCTTTCACATCATACAGTCCTGACCCATCGCTATGCGATTTCCATATTTTTGGAACACTGAAGTAAAACATTCCTAATCTTCGTTTTGTTTCGGAAGAAGAGATGCACGCTTGGGTACAATTATGGTTTCGTAGGCATCACCAAATATTTTCCACCTTGTCTTAATAGTAGCATAAATGTATAATCAATTATAGCGATTACGTTTGAAATAATAAACAGTTTACCTACTTTTTGACCACCTGCCTCTTTTTCATTTCAATGCCCACTATAGTAAGCAACGGCAGAAAAGGTGATCAGTTTGGGCTTTTCGGTCAAACGTTAGTTTGGGCACTATGTGCAACGCTGAAATTGCATCACGTACTTACAAATACAATTTTAAAGTAAACAGGAAGTGCAAAACTATAATCATCAAAGATATTATACGGTTCAATCAGAAGCCACAGACATGCATTACTAGACTAGCAATCGTGAAGGTAAAAAAGAGAAGGGAGGCGGCGTTACAGACTTGCGCTGGTCGTTGTTTTGAAGTCAGTATCCTGAAACATTACTAAACAACTGTTTACGAGAGCTTCTTGTTAATTATTTCTGTCGTGTGCGCGTAACAACTGTTTTAAATACTAAAAATTATAGAGGTTATATGAATAACATAGTATCTGGAAGGCAATTTCGAACGTTTTTCTGTTCTTGCATCCTTATTGGCTCTAGTAATACGGTCCGTAGCTCGTGGTCGTGCGGTAGCGTTCTCGCTTCCCACACCCGGGTTCCCGGCTTCGATTCCCGGCGGGGTCAGGGAGTTTCTCTGCCTCTTGATGACTGGGTGTTGTGTGATGTCCTTAGGTTAGTTAGGTTTAAGTAGTTCTAAGTTCTAGGGGACTGATGACCATAGATGTTAAGTCCCATAGTGCTCAGAGCCATTTGAACCATTTTCTAGTAATACGACACTGTCAGAGTGACGTCACGGGGAAGTTTATGAATGCGGTGAATCTGATGTTATGCGCTAATTAAGACGGCGGACATCGGCTTCAAGTTTGTGACGTAATGCCACCTGCCTTCTTTTTTTTACCTCCATGCTGGCAATACCGTGTACAGACCAATTTAACGCAACAGTCGCGACACTCCGTCTCGTTTTTGTTACCCACAGCGACAGCAGCGCCCCAAGTGACCAGGAAGAGAATTTTCTAAATACGATATCGGATGAGTGCGGATAATAACGTTTATATTGATTTGTAACAAGTTTTTACTATAAAGAGTCTCTGTAGTGCCGTAAAACTCGCAAATAACTACACATTTGTCATTCATTAGTTGCCTAAGTGCGCGAGAAGGCACCAGAAGGTACATTACACAACAGTTTATTAACGATTGTTAATATTTTCCGAACAATGTCATTTTCCTTTAATAACAGAAACCTGTTAGTGAACACCGGAAGATCTGACCTTTTGCAGAAAGATGTATATCTACCCAACAAAGTGCAGTTTTTGTTCGCTACACTTTCAGCCAAGTCAGAAGACAGGAATTACATATGGAATGTAATATATTATTTAATGTACGAGATAAGCCACCGAGTTGTCGCTTAAGAGAAAACGACACACACGCGATAACATATTGTCGAAAGCAATACAACTGTTTCCCAACAAAGAAGAAATCCATTCCATGATTGTCTCTAAATTTGAGCCATAAACAATTCACTTCTGAAGCAAAAGTAATTACATTTACAAAATTATTCGTCTATTAGAAAACTGAGTGAAGTTAAAAGAATGGGCCAATCATTAGAGCCCATAAACTATAAAATACAAAATATTAACAACAGGTCACAACAAAAATGTAGGCTTCGCATATATGAAATATATACTCAAATTCTCTTTCTTTCAGATAAGTAAGCAGCAAATACACAAATATTCGAAAGTATTTCTTCATGAATAAGTTGTAGCTTACGTCATTCAATAAGCGTAATTCGGCTGTTCTACATGTATTTCACGATAATTCATGTCTCTTGACAGTTTACTAACGCATGGAACGCACAATTATAACAACTATTTCATTGATTACGCAGAAAATAATTAAAAATCAACATTATCCTTATGAGGCATGTGACTGTCAGCTTTCTCACCGCCTAGAGCGCTAGTGTCGCTCCAGTTGTCAAACAGTAACAATTTTCCATGTGTTCTTTGAAAACTACGGTCTCCTTTAAACGTTTATGTGTAATTGGAAATTCTTCTCATTACATGATTCTGCAATAAATGTGTTAAACTCAACTAGTATGGTATAGTACTCCACAGCTTCTACAACATTCTGGAAATTCGGAAGAGGAAACTTCCGCCGTAAATACGTAAGAACGTGAAACAAGCCGAACCATGAATTTAAGAAAATTATAGCGACAATTAACAGTTTTAATATTACAAGGCAAAATAAAAGAAATGCCATCAACTATGAAGAAAATACGTACCAACTTGGTAAACAGTGGGTAATACCTTTTAACATGTCTCTATCTATATTATAAACCATACTAACAAATTTCATTAAATGGTAGGGTGCATCAATCTGTGAGTAGTGAAATGCTGAGTACACAAAAAATACGAACTGTTAAAATCTTTATTTTGTCTCAAAGGCATCAAATAACATAAACAATATAAACGATTAAGTTGCAGAAAATTTCAGTAATTTAACTGACCAGAGCTGTTTGATTAAAATTCAGTTTTTCATAGGTTCTTAATTCTCACACATTTAAAACTTTGTCCCTGAGGTACTCAAAAACTATTAACAATTATTCTGCCAACTTGCAAAAAAGGGGTTAAAATACCACCATTTGAATGACACTTCAAAAATTTAAGACAAATTTTAAAATTCCAAAAATATTTAACCCAAAGTACATTGTTGTAGTTGTTGTCAAATATTACTTCGCATCATTCTGTTTACGTGACACACACTGATGATGGGTGTGGCTGAAGCGTGTTAAAGTGTATTTTATAAAAAAAAAAGACGTGTAATAGCGATCGAACAGACAACTACAGTGATTAAAGTTAACAGCCAGCTGGAAATACAAATATTCTTATAACACAGTTTGAAGACCTGAGCATTCAAAATAAGACACGCGAACAATTTTAAAGAATCAGTCTCCGCCCTTAATAAGTAATAATGGAACTAGTAGCGGGCAAAATGTGAGCCATTTCACACTTGTATTAAGAATAAATCGGGTTTGTTCCGATTACCAGGAGTACTGATCCACAATAAGAACACAGGCCAAAGTAACGGCCACTGGCGAAAGCGACACAAAGCTGTAGGCAGGAACCCAAAACAATCTTCAGTGACAAGGGCTGTGTAAAAGAACAGGGGTTTTCGCGAATCGCATCCAATACTCAATCATTCACAGGACAAGAAGTCCCCATGTAATTAGCCGCCGGATCTTGCTGAATAACAAATGCTAGAAGGAGCGCAGCCATCAACAAAGGCGGCAGAAACAGGAAAGTGTGCCGAGCTGAAGATACAAGCCGGGACCACGAGGCCAGAGGAAAGAAATCACGATTCTTCAAATGGCGTTGGCACGCTCTTCACGTTAAACGATCGCCAACCACAAGACGGCGGCGACCAGTCTTTCGTCCTCGGCGAGCGATCCCTGTTAGTGCTCGGAACAGGCAGCGAGACAAGACCACAAAGAGATCCGCGCGTGCGGTTAAATCCTTTCAAAGGGCCCCAAGGCTGCCTCCTAGCGAGACTCCAGGCCGTTGCTAACAAAAGGCTAGAGAAGTTCAAAGTGCGGCCAGAGTCGATAAGAGCGCACGTACCCGCTTTAAAACAAATAAATAAATAAAAATAAAACCGATGGAATATGAAAGAAATATGGGACACTTGAACCATTGTAATTTGTCGAGATTATATGAGTATTTGAGTTAGAAATCGATATTGCAGATATTTAAGTTTCGGTCTCTTGTATTGGTCTCATGGGTTCCACGGAACGACGCGTGCGACATTTACATCACAGCATGTACAGATTTTCCGGCAGATTTAGCGATGTTTATACGCTCTGAAAGGAAGTTAATTGTTTTAATTCATTTTAATTGAATCAACCATTGGCGAAACATTGTAATTTAACTAAACAAACACTGTTTTTTGCCTTGTTTCACAAATTTTATTATGGTTACTGCACAACCTAGGTTTAGGGTTAAAAGCCCATTTTCAAGTACATTACTGATTCCAAAGATGATAATGCAAAGATAAACATGTTGATAAGGCAAAGATAGTCATCTCAACTTATTGATGCATCGATCCGTGACAATGTAAAATTACTTCAATAACCATTTTTGAGAAATTACATATAGAATTACAAAAAAATGGTTCAAATGGCTCTGAGCACTATGGGACTTTTCTGAGGTCATCAGTCCCCTAGAACTTAGAACTACTTAAACCTAACTAACCTAAGGACATCACACACATCCATGCCCGAGGCAGGATTCGAACCTGCGACCGTAGCGGTCGCGCGGTTCCAGACTGTAGCGCCTATAGAATTACACAATTCAGCAATTACACTAACATGACTAAACATACCTAGAAACAAGGGTCTGCATCAGCCAAAAACTTTTTATCTTCTGACGGATTGAGGTCCAAAGTTTTACTTCTATTCCGGAGTTGTAATGAATTGGGTTTGCTCGTTTAACAATAGGTATGGGGATGTACACATCTGTGTTTCTAATTTCTAACTGACTGAGTTTAGCCCCCTTTTCCTCTGTGTCTAAGACTTGTACATGTATTATGTGTTTGTGGTTCTTGTTCAGGCAATGTTCCGCAAAGGCTGAATCAGGCTTCAATCAGTCACCAGCTTCTATGATGTTCTGTAAGCCTGGTACAGGTTGACCTCCCCGTCTGCCCAATTTAGCAAGACTGACGTTCCTAGCATACAATCTTATAAACCCCACTTTTTGTGATGGCTGGTTGTTTGCCTTTTGGTTTAAACAAGCAACTACTATTGTCTGAGGGATATAGAAAATTAATCAAAATATCGCCTCGAAACAGAGATCTTTGAGCAAGGTGTGCCTGAGATTTAAAAATATGTGCTTCATTAACAGTTGTGAATTCCGGTTGAGCAGGTGCATGTGGAACGCCTCATCGCTGCAGCTTAGAAGAATACTCAACACCTCCACAGAGACTGTGTATAGCAATAACTCTCTTAACAGAGCATACTGGAGTAGGTGAAATCCACCACAATGCGAATAATGTCTGTAATTATAAATAACGTCTAGTGACACCGCCGCAAGCCGGTCCCAAGCCCGGGTCCATCTAAAAACAAGAGGATGGGGAAGTGTGGAGGGGGAGGAGTAACAGCCTCGTAAAAAAACCAGGGTCCGTCCGGCTCCAGATGGTAGCACCCTGTCATAGGGCCCCTGCCTAGGGTTACTAGGTGAAACCCAGCCAACGGTCTCAATGGCGGAAGAGGAACAATTTCCCAACGGCAGAGAGAGCGGAAGAGCTAACTCCAGGGCTTACTACCTTGGTTTTAATTTCGGATTCGGGGCAACCCGATCCCCCAATTTATTATCCAACAATTACTGCAAAGCATGATGGGAACGTCGTCAAAGATAGACACTACTCCAAGAGGTAGACCGAATGGCAAATCCTCCGTTGTTCGTAGAAACAATGCAAAGGGGTCAAAGGATTTTGGAGGACCCCAACCAACATGTATGCAGCCCTCAACACTGAAATTTAAGAAAGCAACTATGTTTGCAACCCTAAATGTAAACTCTCTAATTAAAGTAGGAAAATTGAAATTATTGATTGAAAAGCTGAACCAGAAAGAAATTTTAATATGTGCATTACAAGAAACAAGGTTTTTAGATGAAACTGCTTTAGATTTTGAAAACTATCGTTTATTTAAAGGAAAACCAGGTAAAATCTTAATGAAACAAATGCCATACCTGGGAACAGCATTTCTGGTACATCACTCAATTTTAGATTCAGTTACTAACTTCTACTCGAGTTCTGAGAGACTATCCATTCTTGAGATTAAATGTAAAAACAAAGGATACTCTATAATCAACTGCCATGCACCCATAAACCAGGACAACAAAAATAACCCGGAGAAAGTTGAAGAATTTTGGGAGATACTTGAAATGGAACTGGATAGATGCTCAAAGAAGAACATAAAAATGTTAGTAGGCGATTTTAACGCACAAATAGGAAGGGAGAAAAAATACCATGGAACAGTAGGCCTCTTCCCAGGTCACAAAAGAACTTCAAAAAATGGAGAAAGGCTTATAGAGGTATGTAGGCATTTCAACTTGAAAATAATGACAACACATTTCAAAAAGCTGAGCCGAAAAACTAAAACATGGAGATCACCAAATCCACTTCTCGGAGAATTCCAAATTGATCATGTGGCTATCTCACTTCATTGTCAAGAAGAAATTCAAAACACTAAAGTGCTGAAAAGCCTTGATGTTGATTCAGACCACTATTTGACTACGATTAAATTCAGACCACTCCCATTTCGAAAAGAGAAGAAAACCTTTTACAAAATTCCAAAATATAACACAGAAACGTTAAAAAATGAAGAAATTAAACAACGGTTTCAAAGAGCATTGCACAAAGATAGCGATGGCATATCCACAATAAATAAGGAAGCGGGATGGGAGGAGATCAAAAACGAAATAGTTGAAATAGCAAAAGAAAATTGTCTCGTGAAAAGAGTAAGAAGACATCCATGGTGGGACAATGAATGTGATGAGAACCTGGAGAAGAGACAGAAATTGTGGCAGAAATGGAACTCCACAAAAGATCCTCAAGATCTTGACAATTTTAAAATCCAGAGAAGAGAAACAGCTAAGCTTTCCCGTAATAAAAAAAGAAGACAATTTCAGGATAACCTAGAACAGATTGAGGAAGACTTTAAAAGAAATAATTCTAGAGATTTCTACAAAACTTTTAGAAAACAGCTAACCAAATACCAATCCCCAAATTTATGTTTTAAAGATGAAGAGAACAAGCTAGGTTTGACAAACAAGACTAATTGTGAAATATTAGCAAAATATTTCGAGAATCTACTAAATTGTGAACCACCCAAAGATAAAATGAGTTTTGAAAACCACCGAAATACTAATACCGAGTCAAAACCTCCAGACGCTGAAGAAATAAAACACATAATACACAGTCTAAAAAACAATAAAGCCCCAGGTGAAGACTCCATAGTACCAGAAATCCTAAAAATAATGGATACCAACCTCCCACAAGTTTTGGAACATATGTTTAAGAAGATCTGGGACGAAGAAAGAATTCCTGAAGACTGGCAGTGTGCCCTGATACACCCACTACACAAAAAGGGGGATAAGATGAATGTTAATAATTATAGAGGGATCTCGCTACTACCAGTAGGATACAAAATTTTGTCAAGGAAATTACTTCAAATCGTGGAGCCAGTTCTGGATAAAAAAATAGGTGAATATCAAGCAGGTTTTAGACAAGGTAGATCCTGTGTTGAACAAATATTTAACCTGAAAACACTAATTCGTTACAGAATCTCAAGAGGCCAGAGATTTGCAATAGTATTTGTAGATTTCAAAAAAGCATACGACTCGGTAGATAGAGAAACATTACTGAAAGTATTGGAAGAATTTGGGGTCGATACGAAAACAATTCAAATTATCAAACAGACGCTAACAAACAGTAAGGCCAAAGTTAAATTTATGGGTGAAATTTCAAGGAAGTTCGAAATTAAAACAGGTGTTAGACAAGGTGATGGTTTATCCCCAACCCTCTTCAACTGCGTACTGGAAAAGATATTGAGAATATGGAAAGAAGAACTCAAAGGCACCAAGAATGACATCAGAATTGGAACAAAAAAAGAAAAAATAGAAGTGGACTGTTTAGCTTTTGCAGACGATCTGGCAATAATTACAGAAAACGAAGAAATAGCTCAGAACTACCTGGAGAAACTACAAGAAGTTTCGGCCAGAGCTGGACTGCAGATTTCATTTGAAAAAACCGTGTATATGTCTAATCATAGAAATAACAAGAAAAATCTTATTACTAAATACGGCAATATTAAGAGAGTAGAAAAATTTAAGTATTTAGGTGAAATAATTCAAGTGAATGGTTTAGACAAGAGTGCAAACCAGGCGAGAGCAAGGAAAATGGAATTTGCTTTTCAAAAAACCAAAGACATATATAACAAAAAAAACATTTCGATTCAAGCTAAATTAAGACATTATAAAACTGTCATTAGACCAGAATGCCTGTATGCATCGGAGTGCCTAACTCTTAACAAAAAGGGGGAAATAGAAAACATGGAAAAGAAAGAAAGGAAAATTTTGAGAAAAATATTAGGACCGAGAAAGATTGGAGAAGAGTACAAGCTAAAGAGTAATAAGGAAATATACAAAACTATTGAGAAAGTGAGTGAGGCAATGCGTAAACGCAGACTAACGTTTTATGGTCACCTGTCGAGGATGGATGGAAACAGACTAACAAGAAAAGTGTTTGAACATAGTAACAGGAACGAAAAAACCAACAATAAATGGATACAGATGGTGAAAAAGGATTTGGCCTATTTTAATGTCACCCGTGAGTCAATCAGGGACAGGGAAAAGTTTAGACAAATAGTGAACGAAATTAAGTGTTTTCCAGAAGAAACGAAACTAAAGAATAATAACAGGAAATGGTCGGAAGAGCGAAGGAGGAACCACTCGAAAATGATGAGGAAATATTGGGAAGAGAGAAAAAAAGATCAAAAAGCCGGGCAAGTGAATTGTTGAACGTGGTCCAAAGATGGCCGAAATCGAAAGAAGAAGAAGAACGTCTAGTGACGTTAGTTCACCTCATTTTGTAAAATTTGCGCATGAGGATTGGGGACCGATTCAGCTGTAGTACGCTATTTCACTTCCCCTCATTAACGTTGTTTGCCAACGGCCTTGCCGCAATGGTAACACCGGCGCTGTCGGGCTGGGCTAGCATTTGGATGGGTGACCATCCGGTCTGCCGAGCGCTGTTGGCAAGCTGAGTGCACTCAGCCCTTGTGAGGCAAACTGAGGAGTTACTTCATTGAGAATTAGCGGCTCCGGTCTTGTAAACAGACATACGGCCGGGAGAGCGGTGTGCTGACCACATGCCCCACCATATCCACATGCAGTGACGCCTGTGGGCTGTGGATGACACGACGGCCGGTCGGTACTGTTGGGCATTCATGGCCTGTTCAGGAGGATTTTACTCTGGTTTTTGTTTCAAAATATTTTATCTCATTTAATTTCGTAGAAGCTCGAGGTTGCTGCAGAAGACGTGTCAGGTGACTTGTATCTCTACTGGGATACAGAATTGCCGAACAACAAACAAGAAATTCTCCAATTTTTTTCAGTGTCTTAAGAAACAGATACTCAGAAGCCTAGAGAGCTACAAACACTCAGCGAAGATTTTGTAGTTGGTCAACTGCATGAGTCTCTCAGCTTATTTTCTGGTGTTTCATTGAGCTCCTCATTTCCGGTTTTTGGGTTTTGTCTTCAACTTATGCGTAGCATTCTACCTTTTGCGTCTTACGTTTCCGCCTTTCGTGTTTTCTTTCCCGTTCGTGTTAGGGACTAGTGAATATGCTGCATCTAAATGAGGATATCTGCAGGCTGGGTGCACGAAATTGTGATTTGATGAGGTTCTTTTTTGCCACTGCTATGTCTACCGACAACCAAAAGAGTAGATGTTTGTTCGTCCCTTTTAGTATACTCTATGAGATGGGAAGAGGAATTCTATATTTCTCCATGTGTTGCGACTTTTAGGTATACGTAGCCACACTGCTTCGGTAGGTTTTTTTTTTTTTTTTTTTTTTTTCGTTGTGTCAACTACTCTCACACAACCACCTTCCATTAGCTCGTCGCCGTGGTCTAGCTACATGTTTCGTCTACTTCCACGTCATTAGGCTCACAGTTCGGTCTTTCCTCCAAATTGTTGTCTGACCCGTTTGATTACCTTCCCAATATACAAGCAAGTCTCCACTGCTTGTAGAACAACCGCCAGTTTTTGAATGATGTTCGCATTAAAAGTACAAATCTTACTGTAGTAAGCCAAAGCTAGTAAAGCAAACTGCTTGTGAACATTTCTTACGGAATAACGAAAGTATTATTCTGGTTTTGAGTAGTGTCCTCCTTCTGCAAACATCCTGTAAATATATTTTTAAGTTCATTAATAGTTTAACTTGTGCCTGCAGTATCTACAACATGTATTGTCTTCCGTTGTCTAGTTCGCTAATGTATGTCTCTGGGGAAGCTGCGACCCAGACGTAGCCTTTTCGAATACTCACACTTATTATTACACTGTTGATAACCATTGTTTGGTCGACACAACCAGGGCAAGAAAGAAGGTAGCGGAAGGTTCCTGATTAACAGACTGTAAGTCAAAGTTTGGCCTTACATCTCAATCGTAAACCTTTCCGCTGTGAATTTACTAATTGTGCACCGTCTGCAAGACAGGAGCGTTAATTCCGGCTTTCGTGTTGTTTGAGAGGAGTAGGTTACCTGTCAGCATCGGAAAATTCTCATTTAATTCCCTTAATCAACGCGTGTTCTTCGTTTGCCGAACACTCAGACATCCTACTGGACCTCTGCTTGCGCGCTACATCACCCGATCATAATCTCGGAGAAATTCCTATTTGGAATTTTGGTAAATTACACCTAAGGGAATTTTCTCCCAGAAAAGGCCACTAATTAATTTATTTATTGCTTATTTGGCCTGATTAGATTAGACTGCAGTGGTTCCCAGCCTGGGAGGTAAAATGAAATTTTCTGAGGTGTAAAAAAAACGATTCGATTTTGTTTCACATCACGAAACTAAATTATTTTCAAAAGATCATTACTAATATCACAATTTTGTAAGACTCTAATACTGATTATGTAAGTTTCATTAATTATTGTTCTCAATTAGTAGCATCAATGCGGTGGAGGTTACAGGTTCCTCACACAGTCCACCTGCTACGCACATATGTTGTAGTGTGTCCCAAACATCGCTGATGATAAAAGTGAGATGTATGCGTAACAGATGCTAAATATCTCAAGAAAATTTCTTCAAGTTGTAGATGGTACCTGCGGTAGTCCAGAAATTGCTTCATTACTCGCTTCGAAACAGATAAATGAATTAATTGATAGCACAACACACCAGTAACGACATAAAGGTTTGTAGAGCGCTCTACACAGTTTTATTATTATTATTATTATTGGAGTGGTTAGCCACAAAGCATTAACGGCCTGAAGTCGTCCAGTTTGTGACAGTTCAGAAGTAAGGAGCACAGCAGTGAAGTGATATACAAACAGTAAATACAGTGCAGACAACTGAACTTGTTTTATTTTAAATGGGGGGGGCAGTAACTGCAAAGCCAAAATTTCTACAATCGAAAGTGGTCATAATTTATTTTATTTTCTGTGTGAGACATTCACAATTATTTTTTACTTGTGACTGGATCTTAAGGAATTACAATAGAAAATATAAAAGCCAAATTAGAAAATTTAAAAATATTTCTACTACTTCACAAAGTACATTTTAAAATAAATATAAAATAAAACATGGCCCACATCTGCGTATCAACATATGGTACATACAATGGTATGAACTAAATGAGCAAGAATATACATATATATGGGAGACATAAGCTGGTACGCAGCTGCTCGCCCAACTCCTGCCACTAAATCCTTGCATCCTCTATAAGTGACTTCAAAACATGAAAACGATTTTCTTCATAGTTATGACTTCTGAAACTGTGTCATTTCATTCGTGTAAGTACCTGCTCCTGTGTTTCAGGCTGGATCCTCCATTTACGTTCTATGCTGAGTTTCTATTCCAGAACATGGAGAGCCTCGGCAATTCTGTTCGTGTGTAAGGGGGGATTGGCGGCAGTGAGAATTTGGATCAAGGAGGGAGGCGTGCCAGGGCAGTCCGTGCAATTCTGTGAACCGCTCTGCTAAGGTGGTTTAGTGGCTAATGCACCTGCTACTAAGGCGGAGACCCGAGTTCGAATCGCGGCTTCAGTGCAAAATTTTCACTCGCCGCTTCAGTCTATATAAATAAAACATTGATTTCTGTTTTAAACAATGTCTATGACAGTCCCTCCTATTTTGGTGCTCACTGTGATATTCAAGTAATCTTCACAGTAGCCACATAGCTTACCGCAGTTGTTGGTGGACACATCCATATCGAACCTGTAAGCATACAAACACACAAGGCTGACGAACTGATCACTAACACGTACTGCGGGTTATTGTTCAAGCGGTCATCCAGTGGGGAGGACGAGGAGTTTTGGAGCACAGGTGACTGTGACTCATAGGGAGCATCAAGCTAGATGGTGCAGTGGTTAATACACGAACTCGCCTTGGGGAGGATGACAGTTCAAATCCCCGTCTTGCTATCCAGATATAAGTTTTCTATGATTTCCCTAAATCATTAAAGGGTAATGCCGGGATGGTTAGTTCGAAAGGGCAAGGCCGAGTTCCTTTCCCAACCTTGAAACGTTGCGACCTTGTGTTCCGCATCTAATGACCTCTATGTCGACGGGACGTTAAACCCTAACCTTCTTTCTTTCATAAGGAGCGTTACCGGTGTACGAGGACTCCCGGGATGCGGGTAGGCACAAATTTAACACATTTTTGTATGGGCGAAAATTTCGCCGGGTAAGGTACATGTAAATCCATGTGAACAGCTGCTGAATCGTAGCAATCAGCGTCCGTCTTCACAATTTGTTATCGATATGGGATCTAATCATCGAAGAGTCACTTCAGCTGAGCATGGCATACTTGGAGAAACTTGGGGTCTCTGTTTCTCCCCTATCTGATGTCATTATCAAGACTAGAGCTGATGGTACACAGTATTAGCGTGATGTCTCCTAGGGGTGAGCTACTTGTTTGTCTGGCGTTCTCAAACCCTGGATGCAATTCATGGAGCAATGGATGCCAAGTTTCTTTGAAATAACGTGCATACTTGTGTGTTTGCTGCTTCCTCGTCGGTGAGTTACTGTACGGTACACGAGACCAGAATGCTGCTGCCTTTTTCTGGTGCAGCAGTATGACAGCAGGGCAATGCAGGTACAGCTGAAGCGGCCTCGTGTGTCAGGCTGACAGGCTGCGGGGGCGTGTGTATCGGCCCCCTACCACGAGGACGCATGTCGGACAGCGGACAGCGAGCATTAGCTCACGGTCGGTCCTTTGTGTGGGACGGCGGGCCGATCTGTCTGCGTAACGAGCGTATGTGAGAGTGAGGGCGCGTGTCCTTTATGCGTGTCACAAATGCAAATGGCGATACATATCTGTAACACGCCCACGACACGCCTTTGTGCTACCGCTGCTCGTCATTAGCTTTGCTGGCGCGTCGGTTGTATCTGGAGTGTGATGTCATGTTCCAGAGCCGCTTTCCGTCTATTCTAATCACTACCGTTGCCTTCTGTTAACGACGTTTTATGAATTAACAGCAACTACGCACTGCTCCAGTAAATTACGTGTGCGTTTTAGGGCAAGAGGAAGTCTCCAATTCTAAAGGCAATCAATGAAAAACTGTAAGGATTCTATCTTTTTTATTATTCTTCCATCATAAAGCACTTTTAAAACTTGCGAGCGAGCACTGAAGGGCAGTGTTGAGCATACTGGAGTCGCATTCGGGAGGACGACGGTTCAAACCCGCGCAGTGAGCGGCGACAGCTGTGTTTGAGTCAGTTGCACTGTAATGAGGTGCGGGAGGCCAGTTCAAGCGCCCTATCAGACGGTCACTGCAGCCCACTACTGCAATTTCTTGAGACATCGCCTTCGTCTAGCTCTGTGAAGAAAGGGACAGCATCGCCTAGCACTGCATCGCATAATCCATTATAACAGTGCACGATGTCAGAGGGTAGCCGAGCGGTTCTAGGCGCTACAGTCTGGAACCGTGTAACCGCTACGGTCGCAGGTTCGAATCCTGCCTCGGGCATGGATGTGTGTAATATCCTTAGGTTAGTTAGGTTTAAGTAGTTCTAAGTTCTAGGGGACTGATGACCTCAGATGTTAAGTCCCATAGTGCTCAGAGCCATTTGAACCATTTAGATGTCAGAGGGCAAACCCGTGCAGGAGCTTCTGTGTACAGAGGGGCGGAACATCCTCCGCATTCACACTTTATGAGTCAGTGCCCCAAAATGAAGAAATCTCTTCGTGGCAAGCGCTACAACAGAAGGCATCATCCATCCACAGGGCGGTCCTTGCGAGACTTCGTCAGAGACGGACGCGCTAACAGTGTGCGTCTCCTTCCATCTGTGTGTGGGGCGGTGATCGAGATGCGGGGCGATTATATTGAAGTTGTGTAGTGGGTGAAGTTCTGTCAGTAAAGTTCTGGTATGAATTATAACAGTGTCGCCACTACTTTTTATCCAATCCATGTATTATATGGTTGGTTGGTTGCTTGGTTGGGCGGAGGGGACCAAACAGCGAGGTCATCGGTCCCTTCGGATTAGGGAAGAATGGGGAGGGAAGTCGGCCGTGTCCTTTCAAATGAACCATCCCAGCCTTGGCCTGAAGTGATGTAGGAAAATCACGGAAAACCTAAATCAGGTTGGTCGGACGCGGGTTTGAATCGTCGCCCTCCCGAAAGCGAGTCCTGTGTCCTAACCACTGTGCCACCTCGCTCGGTCATGTATTATACGCTAACGACATTGTATTAAGCGCAAATTATGAAGAAGATCTAAAGCACTTAATCTATCTTTTAAACTTAACTTAAAAGAATTATATTTAAGAGAACAGTGAATAAAACTAAAACAGTAGCATTCCATGGGAAATATGAAATACGAAACAAAATTGTAATCGAAGATCAGATTTTGGAGCAACTTCAGTTACCTAGGAAGCTATCTTACTTTTAAAGAAAATATGGATGTAAATATTAAATTACGGAGGTATCAGAGCATATGCGACACTATAAATAGAACATTAAAAAATACAAAAAGAGATACAGAAATGAAGCTGTATAAGGCGATGGCTGTACATGTTTTACTGCATGCCAGTGAATTCTGAGTAATGACGAAGATGGATTTTAGCTTTGTTCGGGCGGCGAGATGAAGTTATACGAGCAGTTTAAGGTTGCGCTAAGTTGGACAGGATTCCTAATGAGACATGAACTGAATATTTTTACCGGAAATTCAAAATAGAGGAACATAAACAAAATCTGGTAGGAACGTCTGCAACGAATGGAAGAAACAATGATCCTAAAGATGGCCTTACAATACAGACCAAAAAAGAAGGGGATATAGTACGGCCAGTTCAAAGATGGGCTGAGGCCAGAACAGGTCGATAGGCCCGATCTGTGAAAGGTAGAAGCAGAAGAGAAGAAAATTTTCGAACGTGGATTAGCAGCACAAGTAAATTTTACGAAATAGTGGGAAATTGTATTAAGCATATGACTGAGGATACATGTCCATTGAAAATTCAAACAGATGAAAACGCCATTGTTTGACAGCCATATGTTTTGTAGAACTGGATCAAAGCGAAAAACATTCTTGCGTAAAAAATGAAGAGCGAACTAGATACAGCCGGCCGGTGTGGCCGAGCGGTTCTAGGCGCTTCAGTCTGGAACTCCGCGACCGCTACGGTCACAGGTTCGAATCCTGCCTCCGGCATGGATGTGTGTGATGTCCTTAGGTTAGTTAGGTTTAAGAAGTTCTAAGTTCTGGGGGACTGATTACCTTAGATGTTAAATCCCATAGTACTCAGAGCCACTTGAACCATTTGAATTAGATACAACCTGAGTTGGTAGAAGTTCTTCGGCGCCCTAAATCCGGACTCTTCTGTCTTTCCCAACAATTTTTACCCTCTACAGCTATCTCAAGCACCATGAAAGTTATTTCTTGACGTCTTCCCACATGTCATAACACTGTCTCTTCTTCTTGTGAGTGTTCAAAAATGGCTCTGAGCACTATGGGACTTCCCATCTATGGTCATCAATCCCCTAGAACTTAGAACTACTTGAACCTAACTAATCTAAGGACATCACACAACACCCAGCCATGACGAGGCAGAGAAAAATCCCTGACCCCGCCGGGAATCGAACCCGGGAATCCGGGCGTGGGAAGCGAGAACGCTACCGCACGACCACGAGATGCGGGCGTCTTGTGAGTGTTGTTCATATGTTCTTCTCCTCGTAGATTCTGCAGAGAACCTCCCCATTTCTTATTAGACCACCTGATTCTCAACATCCTATATCTCCTACGAGTTGGAGCACGGAATATTGTCACGCCGAAACCACAAGCCAAGTCCAAATCCGAAGACACGGTCAACAATGAAATAAAACACTTTTATTACTGGCACCAACATACAGTAAGGGGACTGCAGCTATTTGGACAAACATATTATATTCCAGAATGCTGGCATTTTTACAGAGCCGGCCGGAGTGGCCGAGCGGTTCTAGGTGCTACAGTCTGGAGCCGCGCGACCGCTACGGTTGCAGGTTCGAATCCTGCCTCGGGCAAGGTGTGTATGATGTCCTTACGTTAGTTAGGTTTAAGTAATTCTAAGTTCTAGGGGACTGATGAACTCAGCAGTTAAGTCCCATAGTGCTCAGAGCCATTTGAACCATTTATACAGACATCGAAAATTTCAGAATATACACTCCTGGAAATGGAAAAAAGAACACATTGACACCGGTGTGTCAGACCCACCATACTTGCTCCGGACACTGCGAGAGGGCTGTACAAGCAATGATCACACGCACGGCACAGCGGACACACCAGGAACCGCGGTGTTGGCCGTCGAATGGCGCTAGCTGCGCAGCATTTGTGCACCGCCGCCGTCAGTGTCAGCCAGTTTGCCGTGGCATACGGAGCTCCATCGCAGGCTTTAACACTGGTAGCATGCCACGACAGCGTGGACGTGAACCGTATGTGCAGTTGACGGACTTTGAGCGAGGGCGTATAGTAGGCATGCGGGAGGCCGGGTGGACGTACCGCCGAATTGCTCAACACGTGGGGCGTGAGGTCTCCACAGTACATCGATGTTGTCGCCAGTGGTCGGCGGAAGGTGCACGTGCCCGTCGACCTGGGACCGGACCGCAGCGACGCACGGATGCACGCCACGACCGTAGGATCCTACGCAGTGCCGTAGGGGACCGCACCGCCACTTCCCAGCAAATTAGGGACACTGTTGCTCCTGGGGTATCGGCGAGGACCATTCGCAACCGTCTCCATGAAGCTGGGCTACGGTCCCGCACACCGTTAGGCCGTCTTCCGCTCACGTCCCAACATCGTGCAGCCCGCCTCCAGTGGTGTCACGATAGGCGTGAATGGAGGGACGAATGGAGACGTGTCGTCTTCAGCGATGAGAGTCGCTTCTGCCTTGGTGCCAATGATGGTCGTATGCGTGTTTGGCGCCGTGCAGGTGAGCGCCACAATCAGGACTGCATACGACCGAGGCACACAGGGCCAACACCCGGCATCATGGTGTGGGGAGCGATCTCCTACACTGGCCGTACACCACTGGTGATCGTCGAGGGGACACTGAATAGTGCACGGTACATCCAAACCGTCATGGAACCCATCGTTCTACCATTCCTAGACCGGCAAGGGAACTTGCTGTTCCAACAGGACAATGCACGTCCGCATGTATCCCGTGCCACCCAACGTGCCCTAGAAGGTGGAAGTCAACTACCCTGGCCAGCAAGATCTCCGGATCTGTCCCCCATTGAGCATGTTTGGGACTGGATGAAGCGTCGTCTCACGCGGGCTGCACGTCCAGCACGAACGCTGGTCCAACTGAGGCGCCAGGTGGAAATGGCATGGCAAGCCGTTCCACAGGACTACATCCAGCATCTCTACGATCGTCTCCATGGGAGAATAGCAGCCTGCATTGCTGCGAAAGGTGGATATACACTGTACTAGTGCCGACATTGTGCATGCTCTGTTGCCTGTGTCTATGTGCCTGTGGTTCTGTCAGTGTGATCATGTGATGTATCTGACCCCAGGAACGTGTCAATAAAGTTTCCCCTTCCTGGGACAATGAATTCACGGTGTTCTTATTTCAATTTCCAGGAGTGTACAAACATTAGAAACATAAGATATTTCAAGAACCTTCCAAAAATGGTAAATATTAATTATCAAATAATTGCTGGTGGTTGGGTAGGGAATTGCTTTGGCGTCCATATAACGTCACGTCGAAACCGCAGAACGCCAACCAGCAATGTTAGCCACTACGCAACATTTTATGATCCACACCACGCGGCATTATTAACGCTTTATATAGGGAGGTAGCTACTAAGGGAGTACTATCTGAAGTAGAGGTACATACTTGATGTGGGCGAATTATAAGAAATGAGGTGACATGTTGAAGGCGCTCGTAGAGAGTTAGTCCATAATATTCTGTGGAGGATGTAGGGAAAATGAGAAACATGAATATGGAACAGGCTGACCACTTGGTAACACGTACGAAGAGTTTTGTTTCAGTTAATTAACGATTGTCATGCCTCAGTACTAAACACAAATGTGGGGACATTGTAAAAATACGTGTCCCGACAGAAGCGATCGAAGAAAGCTAAGAAGTCGATTAAGATTATCCATTACGTTTGTTTAAAAACCCGTGACTGTTTATTCAATGTAAAACAATAAAACTGCATCAAGTCACTTTTTCAAATAGTTATTTATTCGTTCCATGAAATGGTTTTCGAACCTTTTCATTCTCAGCTTCAAATGGTACGTACTGGCTCTGTGACAAAAAGATGGAATATGCTTTGCTGCATCGCCATGAGTATTGTTTATCTGCCGATTTTGATCCAAACTTTAATTTTCTACTTACTGCGACAGTATGGGCGGCTTTGGTTGTTAACATCCATCTGTCTGCTTCCATTGCGTTGTCCAGTTGTTACCACACCACTCGCTTATACAGAATATGACAACTTTTACAGAATGTGAAAACGAAACTTTGCCAGCATACATCATATGCTATACAACTGTTACTTGTTACAAAGATCTTCACACAAAGATATAACATAAACCTACTTTGCTTAGAGGTATTATTTGTTTTTGTTTGCATGTACTGAAGCCGATGTGTGGGCAAATACTTTAATCAAATTGGCTTCAACATGAAAGCCTAAAATAGAATAAATGAATAAATTACTACACGAACAATCTTCAAATGAACTTGTGTCTTATTGCTATGTTTATATTAACATATAATACAATAAATTAATGAGCAAATACTTTAATCAAGATTGACATTAATATGAGTGCCCAGGAATAAAATAATTCAGTTACAGTAGTTGCAGTGAACCGCAGCTGTTTGTATGACCGCCGGCTTCTGTGGCCAAGCGGTTCTAGGTGCCTCAGTCTGGAACCGCGCTGCTGCTACGGTCGCAGGTTCGAATCCTGCCTCGGGCATGGATGTGTGTGACGTCCTTAGGTTAGTTATGTTTAATTAGTTCTAAGTGTAGGGGACTGATGACATCAGATGTTAAGTCCCGCCGGCCGGAGTGGCCAAGCGGTTCTAGGCGCTACAGTCTGGAGCCGCGCGACCGCTACGGTCGCAGGTTCGAATCCTGCTTCTGGCATGGATGTGTGTGATGTCCTTAGGTTAGTTAGGTTTAAGTCGTTCTAAGTTCTAGGGGACTGATGACCACAGCAGCTAAGTCCCATAGTGCTCAGAGCCATTTGAACCATTTTTGTTAAGTTCCATAGTGCTCAGAGTCATTTGTTTGTATGTCCATGAACTTTAAATTTGCCATTTAAAGATGACCGTCGCAATGGAAGCAGACAGACGGATATTAACAACAAAAGCCGACCATACCGTCGCAGTAAGCAAGAATTTAAATTCTGCGACCAAATCAACAGATAAACAATACTCATGGCGGTGCATTAAAGCATGTCTCATCTTCTTGTCACAGAGCCAGCACCCAGCATTATGCTTGAGATAGCTACGTAGCTTCCTGTTCGCAATCTGAAGATGAGCCTGAAAAGGTTCGAAAACTGGTTCACGGAATGAGTAAATAACTACATCAAAAAAGTGACTGGTTCCAGTTTTATGCATTTACATAAGAAGTTGAGTTTTATGAAGAACTGTCAAACACAGTTGAAGCAGTGAATAACAGAAATATAAAAGTTATGCTTGGATAATTTAATGCGAAGTGGGGCAGGAGAGAATTCGCTATCTGATCAAAAGTATCCGGACACCCTTTTGCAATGAGATACACTACTGGCCATTAAAATTGCTACACCAAGAAGAAATGCAGATGATAAACGGGTATTCATTGGACAAATACATTATGCTAGAACCGGCATGTGATTACATTTTCACGCAATTTGGGTGCATAGATCCTGAGAAATCAGTACCCAGAACAACCACCTCTGGCCCTAATAACCGCCTTGATACGCCTGGGTATTGAGTCAAACAGAGCTTGGATGGCGTGTACAGGTACAGCTGCCCATGCAGCTTCAACACGATGCCACAGCTCATCACGAGTAGTGACTGGCGGATTGTGACGATCCAGTTGCTCGGCCACCATTGACCAGACGTTTTCAATTGGTGAGAGATCTGGAGAATGTGCTGGCCAGGGCAGCAGTCGAATATTTTCTGTATCACGAAAGGCCCGTACAGTACCTGTAACATGCGGTCGTTCATTATCCTGCTGAAATGTAGGGTTTCGCACGAATCGAATGAAGGGTAGAGCCACGGGTCGTAACACATCTGAAATGTAACATCCACTGTTCATAGTGGCGTCAATGCGAACAATAGGTGAGCGAGACGGAGACGTGTAACCAATGGCACGCCATACCATCACGCTGGGTGATACGCCAGTATGGCGATGACGAATACACGCTTCCAATGTGCGTTCACCGCTATGTCGCGAAACACGGATGCGACCATCATGATGCTGTTAACAGAACCTGGATTCATCCAAAAAAATGTTTTGCCATTCGTGCACCCTGGTTCGTCGTTGAGTACACCATCGCAGGCGCTCCTGTCTGTGTTGCAGCGTCGCGGGTAACCGCAGCGATGGTCTCCGAGCTGATAGTCCATGTTGCTGCAAACGTCGTCGAACTGTTCGTGCAGATGGTTGTTGCCTTACAAACGTCCACATCTGTTGACTCAGGGATCGAGACGTAGCTGCACGATCCGTTACAGCCATGCGGATAAGATGCCTGTCATCTCGATTGTTAGTTATACGAGGCCGTTGGGATCCAGCACGGCGTTCCGTATTAGCCTCCTGAGCCCACCGATTCCATATTCTACTAACAGTCATTGGATCTCGACCAACGCGAGCAGCAATGTCGCGATACGATAAACTGCAATCGCGATAGGTTACACTCCGGCCTTTATCAAAGTCGGCAACGTGATGATACGCATTTCTCCTCCTTACACGAGGCATCACAACAACGTTTCACCAGGAAACGCCGGTCAACTGCTGTCTGTGTATGAGAAATCAGTTGGAAACTTTCCTCATGTCAGCACGTTGTAGGTGTCGCCACCGGCGCTAACCTTGTGTGAATGCTCTGAAAAGCTAATCATTTGCATATCACAGCATCTTCTACCTGTCGGTTAAATTTCGCGTCTGTAGCACGTCTTCTTCGTGGCGTAGCAATTTTAATGGCCAGTAGTGTATTTACCACTGGGTGTTATATAAGAGCAGGGGGGAGTATTGTGTTTCAGTAACTGCAGATTCAGTGCGTCAGTGGGTGGATGTAATTAAGTGCTCATCTTGCGGTATCTGCTCGCGACCAGGCAGGTTGCTTGTCCCCTCGTTCTGCACGATATAATCTGTCAGGTACGTCAGTGTGAGAATCCACTGAAGTGAGGCTGCGTCTTAAGTCTTGCGTCAGCGCGGCCGGTGAGCTGGTGGTGGCGCCGGCCCCCCGCTGGGAGCAGCTTTGGCGCTATTTGCATTTTATCTCAGGCGGCCGGTCGCGTCGCTCCCCTCCCGGACTTCATACGGTGTTGTATTTACAATAGTGATGTAATTACTCGTTTCCACCGCTCACTCCACACTGCGGTGACCTTTGCTAACTCGATATTAAAAGCTGATTATGCGAGCGGATCTTACAATGTATCTTAACAATGTATGACTTCTACATGGATCTTGATGCTTCCAGTTATTTAGAGCTAAACTAGGTATCACATGATTTGCAGACCGCTCATTGATATAGCTCTTGTTATTTACGTCAATTACAGAGTTACACAATGTATTTACGATACATGTAGGCACATTATGTTAAATATCACACGATAGGTACACGTAACCGGGATGAATCTTTCAATCTTCAGTAAAGTACACCATATTGTGAAACCTCCTATAAATGAAAACACATGCCTGACTGGGACTCGAAACCAAACCACCTACTCTCGCGGACAGTACCCCTACAACTCCATCCTGATTTAGGTTTTCTGTGATTTCCCTCAATCGCTCCAGGCAAATGCCGGGATGGTTCCTTTGAAAAGGCACGGCCGACTTCCTTCCCCGTCCTTCCTTAATCCGATGAGACCGATGACCTCGCTGTTTGGTCTCTTCCCCCAAACAATCCAATCCAATCCAATCCTACAACTCCCGAACCGAAAGCAGAGGACAGATACTGCCAGAACTGAAACTACAAAGGGGGCTCATGTATCGTGTCTAGACAGTTCGATTAATAAGAAGCATGGCCGACGCAAAGCGCCTACAATTCCAGTCACCATTGCAGATAACTTTAATCGATAAGAATTTTCACGTGGACAACGGCTCGTCATAAAAGAGATCGAAACGGTACATTATATTTTGTTTCAACACATGCACACGACCGATTATGTAACCTGATTTAAGTCTCCTGCATTTTTCCTACATCGATTCGAACAAATTCTGGGATTGTTCTTTCAAAAATACCGTTTCCTGCCCCGTACGTGTTCCATCCACCTCCAATCAGAACTGGAGGCTTCAGGTAGCTGTTTTCGTAAAAAACGCCAAGTATTGACGATGCCTGCCAGAGAAATTAATCGCACATTTAATAGTATTTTATCACAATTTTAATCTTTCGAACAGACTAGCTTAACGTGCAGAGCGTTAGCTTGAAAGACATGGAGGTGAGGCAGACAGTGTCGCTTCGGTTCACCGATCAGTAGTTTTTTTCCAGAATGAGATTTTCACTCTGCAGCGGAGTGTGCGCTGATATGAAACTTCCTGGCAGATTAAAACTGTGTGCCGGACCGAGACTCGAACTCGGGACCTTTGCCTTTCGCGGGCAAGTGCTCTACCAACTGAGCTACCCAAGCACGACTTACGCCCCGTCCTCACAGCAGGCAAAGGTCCCGTGTTCTAGTCTCGGTCCGGCACACAGTTTTAATCTGCCAGGAAGTTTCAGTAGTTTTTTTTTGTTCGTTATCCATGCTCGTTTAGGCAAATGCTGCGGTGATCTTCGTCTCAGAAAATATGATACACAAACAGGCAATTGGAGCAACAACTTCGCACCCTTTTAGTAATCCAGTCAACGAAGGAAAATTACGGGAAAAATTTATGCAGTCGCAAATTTTTGTACAGTGGTAGGACAGTGCGTCATGAACAACATACTGAAACCCCCAGGTGGGTTGTGAACGTGAGGTTGCAAAGGGAGAGCGTTTAAAGGTCACTTTTTTATTATGTTTTCTTGAATAAAGATAAAACCGCTGCTTGTAGCGAACATATTTCCGAGTACAAGTTAAACTACTTTAATTTGATTACAAGAAACGCTTTAGTTCTTTTTTCTCTAGAGCTAAGGTCGCGATACAGGGGATAGAAGAAATTATGGAAATATTGTAATGGTATAAAATTAATGAGAGAACTGGAGAGCAAACGGTGGGGAGGTATAGTCCGCCTTAAAAAGCGAGAAGCGAGCACTGCTTGTTGTGGGGGAGGTCGATTTTCCCGAAAGTACGCTACAGTTGCCGTATAGGATGACTACGAATCAATAACCCCTCTAGCAGTGTAGAATAGTGTGTAGAGATTTACGTAGATTCTCTCCATTCGCTTTTCTTGCATTGGTGTTAGCAGTAACTGATATCTGTATTCCAGGCAGTGTTAACGCACTTTGTGGATAATAATCACCCCAGCGATTCGACAGACGTACTGTAGAGGGTCTGTGTAAACATCGTGAAACATGCTGTAGTTGCTTCCTTTGACGTAGTCGGGTAGATAGTTTGGGAAATCACCTGCTCGCTCTTCCGTTTGCAGATCTATGGAGGAAAGAATTCCATGACAATCTGGAGACCTACAGTATCTTCCCTCGCACTTCTACACTACACCCCTACCCCTTCCATCCTGCTACACACCCAGAACGTAATTTATCCGTTACTATCGCTCTGCTACACTTAGAGATGGTACACACATTTAGTATTTGTTGTTAATCCACTTCATTTAACAGTAAACAATAATTTTATACAATTAAACACCATTTTTAATAATTTGCGTCTTTTCCTTCCCCTGCAATGCGGAAACTATTGGTCGTGGAGAACAAAAGAATAGGCCTTTTTTTGTAGGAAATTTAATGTAGCTCAATTTTGTACTGGAAAACCTTTTCGCTAGAAGCCGCGGTTTTCGAGTTATTAAAGTAAAAAATAAAAAAAGTGACTTCTAAACGGCCCCCATCCCTCACTCCCCACGCTCATACCCAGCCAGTGGGAACTTTTAGTATGTTTTTCATAACATTCTCTCCTACTATTGAACAAAAATTTGCGAGTACATGAATTTTTCCCCTATTGGACCGTGTGTGTGTGTGTGTGTGTGTGTGTGTGTGTGTGTGTGTGTGTGTGTGTGTTGGGGTTTATGGGCGCTCAACATCGAGGTCATCAGCGCCCTATTGGACCGCTTTTGGTCTTTGTTGACTGGGCTATAAGTGACGATTGTGGCAAAAAGGGTATCCGGACAGAAAATAAATTAAATAAAAATACAACAACATAAATTAAATTTGCCAAATCATGAAAAACAGCGGTCTCTCTACGTCGGGATAAACGCTAGGAAAGACCCAGTAATTTTAATCTTTCGCATTACTTAAATCATCATTGACAATGGAGAAAAGGACAGCAATCGATCGGTAAACATCTTCGGTTTATTACAGCACATCCAGATTTCAACTATTACGTAGTGGTCTTCAGTCCATGTAACAACAGGTGACATTAGTGAAAAGTGTCACGTACAATTTTCGTTGATGAGGAGCGTACAGGACTCTAACATGAACTTCTTTTCTCCGTTGTCTTCATTCAACGATCGCTGCTCACAATGAGATCGTATGGATTACAATCTAATTAAATCACCAATTTCAGGAGCAATAATCAGCTTAACGCCAAGTCCGCTCGTCGTTTGGGAGAAGGGCTTACCAGTCCAAAGGTTAGTTTGAACTTTAGCTAAGGGACAAATACTGAAAGGTGGCCATTTACTCGGCATTTCAACCCATTATATTTTGTTTATAGTAGACTGCGATATTTATCTTTTTCTCTGCTTCACGCGAGTTAGTTATAATCAGTTTCGATTAGTCGATACATGCACTGTAGCAACCTCTTTGCTTAGTCACAGATACAGTTTAACATGTTTAGCGTGTCAGTTTGCTTTCGATCAATGGCAATCGTTCGCAGGTTTGAAAGAGAATTAGCCACTACTGAGTTACATTTGAGTGCTGTTCCGGGCCAGTTGGATGCTTGTGAAGTGGAGCCGTATTTGGAGACAAGATTGTTTTTATCTAGTGGAGGTCCATGTTGCCACAGAGATGTCTACAAAGAATAAAGGGTGAGACCATCTAAATTTATTTGCCATGATAAAGTCAGTTATTATGTGCCGAGATTAGACTGGTATTGCCAACCGCGATCACTCCGCGCATAGGAATCGAGCTTTGTGGTTAAGCGTACCAAAATGGGAGCTTATAGGTTGCTAATGTTTAATTAATCATGGGGATGCTAATGATGCTCCAAGACGTTGGCTCCAACGTCGACCAAGGGTACACAGACCCTTCCAGTAAGGCGGCTGTCGCATTGAATGCAGATTATATTGAAAAATATGTTTTTGTAGCCAAAAGAGTAGGGACAAATATGCTTTATAGGACTCCTGAATAAAACCAACCTGATTTCAGAAAAGAATGTAATGCATTACTTATTCAGCGCCCCTTGTATTAGATTAGATGCTGTTTTCGTTCCATAGATCCAAAAAATGAGGTGATTCTTGTGAGTGAGAAACATGTCAGAAAGTATAACATAAAAAACATAAACATTTTAATGTAATAATTACTACGCTGATCATTTGTCAGGAGATAGTCGAAATAGGTGAATACAGTACAATATACTGCAACAGCTAATATTTACAGAATTAATACGCCGTCACAATGAAGCATTGTTATGCACTATTAATAAATTTATCATACACAAAATACCTAATCTTGACTGTTGTGACAAAGTGCTGCCAAAACTGAAATCTAACAGACATTTTTACTTAAGCTGGCCTAACAGTCTCCGTTAAGATATTCATCTATAGAGTAAATGGAGTTGTCTATCAAAAAGTCTTTCAAATTCTGTGCTTTATCTGAAACCAAGTTTTTAAAGATTGCTGGCAATTTATTGAAAACGTATGTTCCTGAATATTGGGGCCCTTTTTGGACCAAAATAAGTGATTTTAGGTCTTTACGTAGATTGTTCTTATTCCTATTATTGATACGATCTATCGAGCTATTGGTTTGAAATAAAGATATATTACTTGCAACAAATTTCATTAAGGAATAAATATACTAAGAAGCAGTAGTTAGAATATTAGAATACGAAGTTTCTTGAAGAGGTTTCTACATGATGTTCTTGAATTTACACCACAAATGATTCTTAGTACACGCTTCTGCACGCTAAAAACTTTGCTCGGTTTGATGAGTTACCCCAGAATATGACCCCGTATGACACAACAGAATGAAAGCAAGTAAGGTATGCGAGTTTTTTTATATTTGTATCTCCTGCATCTGACATCATTCTCACTGCAAATACAGACCTTTTTAGGCGCTTAAGCGATTCTATGGTACACTCTTCCCAACTGAATTTATTATCGAGTTGTAATCCCAGAAATTTAACACAGCCAGCCTCTTCGATCTGCATGTCTTCATATGTTATGCACATGCTGGAAGGAAATCTCTTACAGGTTATGATCTGCATATAGTGGATCTTTTTAAAGATTAATGACCGTGAATTAGCTTTAAACCATTTGTTAATGACAGTGAGAATTTGATTAGCAGCTGTTTCTAAATCTGTACTTGACTTGCTACTTACTGAAATCATCTGCAAACAAAACAAACTTAGCATCTGGCAATGTAACAGACGAGAGGTCATTAATGTATACAAGAAAAGGCAATGGACCCAAGATGGAACCTTGAGGGACAACACATGTAATTTATTCCCAATCAGATGAAGACTGTCTGCTTACTGCTCAGGTATTTCGCAACGACTTTCTTTCCAAGCCTAGCCCATACACAACTGTTATAGCAACGTCCTATGTGTGAGAAGCAGCATTGTCCTCACACTTCACGAATATTTACTTTTTTTGTACTTTTTTCTTCTGTTATAGTTCGAGCTGTACAGGTGCGGAAGCGCCGTCCTAGATGACGCGGGCTTTAGGAAAGTTTTGCAATATGACGCAACAATATTTGCGGGAGCCTGATAGTTGCTGTGTTCTGAGAGTACTTCATACTTGCTTTCGATGGTTCGCTATGACTGAAGTAAAATTCTACTCTCGCGCAGAGACCTCACGCCAGGTGTTTTGAAAATTATACCCAGATACGATTTAGTTTCACAACCTCTCGCTTCAGATTAAAATTATTGGGACGTTTAGTGGTCTCTATGGCCTCCCTGTATACCTTTTCTTACTATCCACTATTGGCTTCAAGTGCACGAGTCATCTTGAACATATTCTCATTTCGAATATAATGAATTTCCTTGAGACAGAGAAGTTGCTATCCATGCATCAGCACGGCTTTAGAAAGCATCGCTCCTGCAAAACGCAACTCGCCCTTTTTTCACTTGATATCTTGCGAACCATGGATGAAGGGTATCAGACGGATGCCATATTCCTTGACTTCCGGAAAGCGTTTGACTCGGTGCCCCACTGCAGACTCCTAACTAAGGTACGAGCATATGGGATTGGTTACCAAATACGTGAGTGGTTCGAAGACTTCTTAAGTAATAGAACCCAGTACGTTGTCCTCGATGGTGAGTGTTCATCGGCGGTGAGGGTATCATCTGGAGTGCCCCAGGGAAGTGTGGTAGGTCCGCTGTTGTTTTCTATCTACATAAATGATCTTTTGGATAGGGTGGATAGTAATGTGCGGCTGTTTGCTGATGATGCTGTGGTGTACGGGAAGGTGTCGTCGTTGAGTGACTGTAGGAGGATACAAAATGACTTGGACAGGATTTGTGATTGGTGTAAAGAATGGCAGCTAACTCTAAATATAGATAAATGTAAATTAATGCAGATGAATAGGAAAAAGAATCCCGTAACGTTTGAATACTCTATTAGTAGTGTAGCGCTTGACACAGTCACGTCGATTAAATATTTGGGGGTAACATTGCAGAGCGATATGAAGTGGGACAAGCATGTAATGGCAGTTGTGGGGAAGGCGGATAGTTGTCTTCGGTTCATTGATAGAATTTTGGGAAGACGTGGTTCATCTGTAAAGGAGACCGCTTATAAAACACTAATGCGACCTATTCTTGAGTACTGCTCGAGCGTTTGGGATCCCTATCAGGTCGAATTGAGGGAGGACATAGAAGCAATTCAGAGGCGGGCTGCTAGATTTGTTACTGATAGGTTTGATCATCACGCGAGTGTTACGGAAATGCTTCAGGAACTCGGGTGAGTCTCTGGAGGAAGGGAGGCGTTCTTTTCGTGAATCGCTACTGAGGAAATTTAGAGAACCAGCATTTGAGGCTGACTGCAGTACAATTTTACTGCCGCCAACTTATATTTCGCGGAAAGACCACAAAGATAAGATAAGAAATATTAGGGCTCGTACAGAGGCATATAGGCAGTCATTTTTCCCTCGTTCTGTTTGGGAGTGGAACAGGGAGAGAAGCTGCTAGTTTTGGTATGAGGTACCCTCCGCCACGCACCGTATGATGGATTGCGGAGTATGTACGTAGATGTAGATGTAGAAATCGAGTTCGGTTGTCCCCTGGTGGCAAGGGATGTTCCACAAAAGCCTATCTGTGAGTTTCTCCCTTCGACAGCGGATGTTGATTCTCCTCCGTTATTTTAGTAATACCTTCGTACGCGTCACCGCAGCTTCACAGCGTCTTGTAAATTTCTTCTTTAACAGAGGTTTCCGAGCATCTCTGCGCGACTTTAGGTGTTCCTATGTCATCCGGAAGGGTTCGTAGGTCAATAGCGCCTTTCACGAACAGCAAGGAAAATCTTGTATTCCTTAGGCGGCTGCCTACGCATCGCTATAATCTTCACATTACTGCCTTAATGTCCTCTATTTCAGCCGCGACGAGTATCCATTCGACCCAAACGCGCTGGTAAGATATTACAATTCCGCTCCGAGCAACTCCAGCTCAACAGATGCTTTTCGCTCTACTTGCTGACGTTTTTTACGGCAGCCCGCTTTTTTTTGTGAGAGATGATTCAGCTGCGCTGGCATCGAGACCTCAAGGGTTGCCAAAAATTCACAAAGAAAAAGCTCCGCAGAGACTTACAGTAAGTGCCATTGTTTCGCCCACCGATTCGATTGCCAATCTTGACAACATTATTACGACCGAATGTAGGCAGATCGGGCTCTTACATCAATAATTCGGTACATTTTATTCGTAAATTAAATGGCATAGTGGTCAAGCTGAAGGAGATTTTAGTTGTGATGTATGAGTGTTTACCTGGTTCCACTTAGAGAGGTGTTGGAATAGCAAAATCGGCCGATATCGCAGAATTGTTTAAATATGGCGTCACGATCACACCCTTCAAACGGACGGACGGCGTGGCAGTGGGGAACCCCGAAGTACGGTGACAGCAAGTTTCTTTGTGGAACAATTCTAAGACCATTCTCCAGATCTCTCACCAATGGAAAACGTCTGGTCAATGGTGGCCGAGCAACTGGCTCGTCACAATACGCCAGTCACTGCTCTTGATGAAACGTGGTATCGTGTTGAAACTGCATGGGCAGCTGCACCTGTACACGCCATCCAAGCTCTTTTTGACTCAATGCCCAGGCATATCAAGGCCGTTATTACGGACAGAGGTGGTTGTTCTGCGTACTGATTGCTCAGGATCTATGCGCCCAAATTGCGTGAAAATGTAATCACATGTCATTTCTAGTATAATATATTTGTCCAATGAATACCCATTTATCATCTGCATTTATTCTTGGTGTAGCAATTTTAATGGCCACTAGTGTACAATCGCTGTGAAGATGTCCTGCGTAGAAACGGGTGAAACGTTGGTTTCAACAAGAAACTGATCCGACTACGGCGTAAAAACCTTAATTATTTTCATAAGGTTGTGCAACAAGTGTACTTCTTAAAAGATGTGCAGCCCGAAGAGCTCGTGAGCATAAGAGGCTAGGGCACATACAGAGGCACCACTCCTTTATCCGCCAACCCATATGGACGGGGAGCGGGTAATTCTGGTACAAATTACTGTCCACTACAGGCTGTCCAGTGGATTGCAAGGTATGAAACTACACGTAAATGCTGTGGGAAGGCACTAAGGAGCTAGACATCCGCCTCTCAGGCTGCATGTGAGAACAAGAGTGTTCCGTTAGGCGTGGTATACCTGCCGGTAATTCAGTGTGAAGGTCGAGGTGCGTGCCGCCACAGCACCAGCTCAGCTCTCGGCACATGCGGCTCTCACGAGCGCCGGGAGCCGCCCTGCACGACATTCGCCTCATGTGAGCCAACGCCCCGCGCAACATGGCAGTTCCTCCTTCATGCGGCGGTACGCGAGTTAACAGATCTCTCTGTGCCGTACCGTTATTCATTGGAGCATACAGTCAGAGATCATCGGCTTTCATCTCCTTGAAAATATGCAATGTCAAAGTGCCACTGCATGATGTGATGGCTTGGAAGTAAAGATATGTGAACTAAAGAAAGTGCGCTTGAGGTTAAAAATTCAGAAGGCTCAGTGATTAACGGAGTGTCAAAATCGCTTGGGATGCGAGGGCAGCCGAGAGATAATATACGGATAATGATGGTACGTAGGTATAGAGTTACTGTGTAGTTACTCTACTGGCCATTAAAATTGCTACACCAAGAAGAAATGCTGATAATAAACGGGTATTCATTGGACAAATATATTATACTACAACTGACATGTGATTACATTTTCACGCAATTTGGGTGCATAGATCCTGAGAAATCAGTACCCAGAGCAATCACCTCTGGCCGTAATAACGGCCTTGATACGCCTGGGCATTGAGTCAAACAGAGCTTGGATGGCGTGTACAGGTACAGCTGCCCTTGCAGCTTCAACACGATACCACAGTTCATCAAGAGTAGTGACTGGCGTATTGTGACGAGCCAGTTGTTCAGCCACCATTGACCAGACGTTTTCCATTGGTGAGAGATCTGGAGAATGTGCTGGCCAGGGCAGCAGTAGAACATTTTCTGTATCCAGAAAGGCCCGTATAGGACCTGAGACATGCGGTCGTTCATTATCCTGCTGAAATGTAGGGTTTCGCAGGGATCGAATGAAGGGTAGAGCCACGGGTCGTAACACATTTGAAATGTAACGTCCACTTGCCGTCAATGCGAACAAGTGGTGACCGAGACGTGTAGCCAATGGCACCCCATACCATCACGCCGGGTGATGGGCCAGTATGGCCATGACGAATACACGCTTCCAATGTGCGGTCACCGCGATGTCGCCAAACGCGGATGCGACCATCATGATGCTGTAAACAGAACCTGGATTCATCCGAAAAAATGACGTTTTGTCATTCGTGCACCCAGGTTCGTCGTTGAATACACCATCGCAGGCGCTCCTGTCTGTGATGCAGTGTCAAGGGTAACCGCAGCCGTGGTCTCCGAGCTGATAGCCCATGCTGCTGCAAACGTGGTCGAACTGTTCGTGCAGATGGTTGTTGTCTTGCAAACGTCCCCATCTGTTGACTCAGGGATCGAGACGTGGCTGCACGATCCGTTACAGCCATGCGGATAAGATGCCTGTCATCTCGACTGCTAGTGATACGAGGCCATTTGGATCCAGCACGGCGTTCCGTATTACCCTCCTGAATCCTCGGATTACATATTCTGCTAACAGTCATTGGATCTCGACCAACGCGAGCAGCAATGCCGCGATACCATAAACTGCAATCGCGATAGGCTACAATCCGACTTTTATCAAAGTCGGAAACGTGATGGTACGCATTTCTCCTTCTTACACGAGGCATCACAACAACGTTTCACCAGGCAACGCCGGTCAACTGCTGTTTGTGTATGAGAAATCGGTTGGAAACTTTCCTCATGTCAGAACGTTGTAGGTGTCGCAACCGGCGCCAACCTTGTGTGAATGCTCTGAAAAGCTAATCATTTACATATCACAGTATCTTCTTCCTGTCGGTTAAATTTCGCGTCTGTAGCACGTCATCTTCGCGATGTAGCAATTTTAATGGCCAGTAGTGTATAATTAAAGTGCAACTACTGACCGTGCCCAGTGTGGACTGTAATCATCCTATGTCTGCGAAATGTGGTAGACGAGGTAATGCGTTAAAGCGGAACCGAGTCACGCAGAAAAAATAATAGTTCCAATTTAGGATACCAGGTGCAAATCTGGGGCTGTACAGTATTTATATGGCGGTAAGGCATCCATGCTGTCATTTGACAATCCGTGACGTGAGCAAACAGTATGGCTATCGAGAAGAGAAACGGTGCGCTGTTCGCGAAAATGTTTTACGTGAACGACAGCAATTACAATGGTGCGTTGCGAGAGTATCACATTAGATGGTTTAAAGAAGATAATCAAATTCGGAAACACGGGTGAGCTCGGTGTGACACCTGGAGAAGGAATGTATCCAATGTCGGTGAAAGTTATTTAAGAGGTTGCTGTTGTAACTGATCATGCAGCACGTGCCCTGGGTCAGTACCACAAGAACTGTCCATCGTATGGTCAACAGTATGGAAAGTTTTGTGGTTTACTTAACACTGTTATCGGTACAAGATCCAGACAGTGCAGCAACTGAAACTTCACGATCCGCTGCAACGTTCTGAATTTGCTCTTCGGTTTCTGCCATGGGACGAAGTTGACGACATTCGGCCGGACAATATTCTACGGAGTGACAAGGCACATTTTACACTGCAGGGTGCAGTGAATATACAGAATTGCCGAATTTGTGGTACTGTAAACAACGTGTTGTGTACTAAGAGCCACACTGCACTCACCGTATGTGCCTTTGTGGTGTGGATTGACAAGCACCTTTATTCTCTGGCCATTCTTCTTTGAAGACAAACACCTAGTGGCGTGACGTGTGCATGTTGTCAAGATATCCTTGCACAGCATGTTACTCCTGCTTTGGAAGAGTGGGAATTTGTGGAAACCACTGTTTTCATAAAAGATAGGACAGCTCCTGTCGCTCTATCAGTGAGAGATCTGATTTTATTTTCACAAGCACGTCTTGATCACATAGATTTCTTTACACGGACTTGTGAAAATAGAAGGGCTAAAAATAAAATGATCGCGGACTAATATACAGACTTCATTGATAAAAGATATGCTTGATGTAATCTTCCACGACCACGTTATCTGCAGAGATTTTCCAGATGCATAGCCTGCAAGATCACCTGATCTGAATCCACGTGACTTTTGGCTCCGGGGATATCTGAAAGAAAGCGTTTACCAGAGATACGTTTGGTCTCTTCCTGATCTGAAGGTCAGTACACGGGTACACACAGGAACTGCTGCGAGCAACTGTTGATCACCTCGTTTTACGGATGAAGCATCTCGTCAACGTCTACGGTGCATATACTGAAAAAAACTGAGTAAGCAGCGGTTAATAATAAAATCAACATTATGCCTTTTTCAGTTGTTTGACCTTTTCTTGTCGCGTCCCGTTCGTAGTCCATAACATTTGGGAACATTACTATATGCCTTTGTTGCATTCGCAGCGCCAGATTAGCACCTGGTGGCCAAAAGTGGAACTAATTTGTTTTCAAGTGTAAATCTGTTCCGCATTAACGCTTAGAATACCTACCAAGTAATTACAGGGCCGGCCGCTGTGGCCGAGCGGTTCTAGGCGCTTCAGTCCGGAACCGTGCTGCTGCTACCGTCGCAGGTTCGAATCCTGTCTCGGGCATGGAAGTGTGTGATTTCCTTAGGTTAGTTAGGTTTAAGTAGTTCTAAGTCTAGGGGACTGATGACCTCAGATGTTAAGTCCCATAGTGCTTAGAGCCATTTGAACCATTTGGTAATTACAGCTCATACGGGACGTCTGTGAGTAGCTGCACTTTAATTACAAGCACCCGGTATTTTTCATCGATTTTTTCAACACAATACGTTGTTGATGACCGCGAACGTCATCGGGACATCTGATTTAAATTCATATACACAGCCTGGCAAAAGAAGTGAAACATCCAAAAAGGGATGAGGAAACGAAATGAAACTAAGAGAGATGAGAGGGTATCGCACGTTATTTACAAAAACTTGATTGTATGACTTCATTTACATTTATGAGTTTGTATCACATCTATCGTAGATGTTTGCACTGATTCGGTTGGTAAGGGTTCATCTTCTTGTGTCATTCTGGTCTACAAATGTTGCAGCTGGTGCTTGAAACTCTGGATACTGGCATCGTGACGGAGTTGTAATCGTAGCTGGTCTCAAACATGTTTTATAGAGGAGAGATCTGGGCCTCTTGATAGCCACAGTATACCTCAACATCACGCAGGCGGACCATAGAAACGTGTGCCATATGTGAAAGAGCACTGTCCTATTGAAAAATGGCGCTTACGAGACTGAGGCATGAGAGTGTGAGGATACGGTTAAGCAGCCAACAAAGCCCTGTGGATGTCAGACAGACCTTTGTCGGATGAGATGATCGATAAACAGATTGTTCCTCATAGGATCACGTGAATTGAATTACAGATGCTGCACAATTGATAACATAATGCGCAAAATACCAATAAATGGAAAGTTATCCTAACCCAGGAAGTTAACTGTGAATAGGGTCATGCCTTCAAGAGCTATGCTGGGAGTTTAGAGTGTCCATTTCAAACATTTAACGCTATTTTTTATGGCCTGATCCGTAGATCCAAAAGTGGGGATTTATGCAAAGAGTAATTAATTTAAGGAAAGATTTGCAACAGAAACAGAATTTCACTTAAGCATGTTGATTTATTCACTGAAAAGTAAATCACATGCGTGAATTATGAGAAAATGTGCAATGATTTACCTATGCAAATTCTATAAATCTAATCAGTAGCTTTAAGTGACCAGCAGTGTTACTCGATTGAACGAGAAAGTAGGCCCTGCTGACAGTAACGTTGACCAGAAAGTGAAATGCAAAGCTCATGATTTCTACACAAAAAACAGTGACTGTATACCAGGTGACTAACTGCAAAACGGCCACATTTAACACACCAAGGTTTAACCTGAGACGGGTTCTCATACAGAAACACAAGTGTGGTCCAAGAATGTCCTAACACCGCTGTGATGAATGCCGCCGCGCGAATGGCCCTCGACTGCTGCACCTCTGCTCCGGGCTCTGTTACAATGCACTGATAACCATCTCCAATCCACGAGGCTGACATGCATAATTTGCGCACAACTCCACTTCCGTAAAAACTCAAGATCAGTGCCAGTTACGCCTGAAGATGAAAATCTCTGTACGAGATCTACTGCGTCTCCCGTAGGAGTCTTAAGCTCTGCGCTCCACATCTTCATAGGAACTCAGCAAACATTTGAGACGTTCTAATGTCCAGGTATATTTTCCTACTGAACCATGCCTGTTCGTCAATAGCGAAAAATACAGTGAGGCTTTTTCTACATTCAAAATCCCGCCAAAAACAACGTGTCGTGATTTGACGCCAGTCACATCACAAAATTCTCTAATACTACTAAAAAACGTTTGTTTCACCAGCGTCTCCATTACGTCACTGACAAAGTACCAATGGCACGTTTTCATGACCAACAACTAAGGCTTGCATCAGAGTCCCTTCGAAATTCCGAGAGCAGTGTATTAGGCTAGGCCATTATTTTTGCACGCTGTTGTTTCTTCGAACAGGTGTCAGATGGTCCTCTGAAAAAGCCCTCTGAAAAACATGAAACAGCTGCGGTCATCTGGTGCATGCTGGCCCCATTCCGAACGCTGGTCAAGGCAGGGCAGGAAATACGCAATAGCCGCTATCCCACGCCGTGCTTTCGCATCCCCGCTTCCACACCTGAGCCGGCGGCCTGTTGTCTGGCCAAACACGCATTTTTTCACCGCATTTCCTGTCCAGCCTATCTCACATCCAACGCGCTTGCCTTCTCGCGCACACATAGGTCACCCATAGTCAAGTGAACCCAGCACCATGGAAATGGAAAATGAAATGAGGTTATTAGTCCCCAGAATTTACAGTCACTGTCTTTTTAAATAAGTGAATAAAGACATCCCATGTGGAATCTGGTCCTTCATCGTCCCATAACTACAGAAATAATCTTATTTTCAAGGAAACTGGTATGCAAAATTGCCTACCGTATTCCAAATGAACTGAATCAATTAGATAAGGTGGTCCCAACACACATGAAACATGGGTGCTGTAACTGACAAAGATGATAAAGTTAGGGAATTAATCAAGCTTCTGAATGAATCTACGATCACTATAAGGCCCAATTTCCCCCCTGTGGGTCCGGGGACTAGAATAGACCCGATATATTCCTGTCTGTCGTAAAGGGCCACTAAAAGGAGTCCTACACGTTTCGGCCTTTATATCATGGTCCCCTGTCGGGTTTGACCTCCATCTTTCTAAATTTTCCCGAACAGGGAGCCAGCTGGGGAGGGGCACCTTACATGGTGCATAGTGTCCATCGTGCATTGAGATCTTTAGCCCACTTTCTCGTCGGCGCATTGCAGTCCCGCTCATGCTCCATCTCTTGGGCGAGGACACCTTCCTGGGTACATTTTCCACCATGCACTATGCAGTGTCGCTTTCTGCGCCGACGATGACCATGGTCTTCTTAGAACTTCATATCCAGCATGGTAACCAGTCCATTGTGGTGGGGCCACCATGTACCCTGTTGGTTGTAGCCCCATGACAACACAGCGGTCGTTCTGCTGATGCCTGCGCCATTTACTCTCCACGTATGCTATAGAGTAGATGCCCGCATCCCTGTGGCATCAGGACTCCCGGTAATGGCCATTCTGCCAGATGGCTCTTGCTGAGGCTGGGTAGCGCCCATGGGGAGGGCCCCTGGTCGGAGTGGGTGGCATCAGGGCGGATGACACGCCATAAAGTGTAGTACATCATCTCTTGCTGTTGGTCTGCCGCCAGCAGTCTCTAAGCGGGCAAAGTCTAACTTCAATGCTAAGAAATGGACCCCAAATCGTTCCGCTCCCTGGCCATACCATGGGAGGAACACCAGGCTAAGGACGGCAGTGAAGCTTATTTGCCCCAGTACCTCGTATGTATGAGAGCCTTTCACGTCCATGAAGCCTCAGTTTTTTGTGGAGCATTTGGAGGACAAGTTTGGGAAGGTGGAGGGCTTGTCCAAAATGCGCTCTGGGTCAGTCTTGATAAAAACAGCATCCTCTGCCCAGTCACAGGAATTACTCACTTGCGACAAATTGAGGGATGTTTCTGTTACCATCACGCCCCATAAGTGCTGGAAGTTCGGCCATATGTCTTCCCGCTGTACCTCCAGCGTCACATGTCGAGATTGTGGACGTCCATCACATCCCAATACCCCATGTGCCCCGTCTCCCATCTGTGTCAACTGCGAAAAGCATCATTTTCCTTGCTCGCCACACTGCAGGATTTTACAGAAAGAGAGGAAAATCATGGAATATAAGACCCTGGATCAACTGACCTACACTGAGGCTAAGAGGAAATTTGAGCACCTACATATTGTGGCTATGACCTCCTCTTACGCCACCACTACGAGAACAGTTGTCGCCCCATCAATTCCTTCCATTCCTGTCGCCTCTCAGAAGCATAAGACTACATCTGAACCCTTCATGGTGGGGGGCACTTCCCTCCTTCTTGCTCCTGCACCACCCACTTCGGAAGCAACCCCCCCTCCCCCAACCATCATGGATATCAATCCCCACTTCTGAGGTGGAGAAGCGTATGTCTTCTTTGGCTCCTCTTGCTAGGAAGTGGTCCATTGGGTCACTCCCTTCCCAGGTTTCTGTTAGTGGGAAAGATGACACCCACCAGTCGCTGAAGAGCACAAAAGCAGCTGATCGTAGGGCTTCATGCTCATCCTCAGTTCCAGAGACTGAATCACTGAAGTCCTTCCAGCCAGGGAAACCCAGGGAGCAGAGAGAGAAATCCAAAAAGAAGGTCCCCAAAACCAAGGGAATTGCGGTGGCACCCACACCACCGCTACCAACAAGCTCTGCATCTGCAGATGAGGTGGAGATTCTGGCAGCCACAGAGGACCTAGATTTCGCCAGATCCTCAGATACAACGTATATAAACTGCTCAAGCAAAACGTCGGAGGCAGCAGGTGACCCTGACGCATAAACCGCCTCATTGAAGTTTCCATGCCTTCGGCATCATCCTCCAGTGGAATTGTGGTGGTTTCTTCCACCGCCTGCCTGTGCTACGGCAACTGTTAAGCTTTACATCTGCTTTCTGCATTGCCCTCCAGGAAACTTGGTTCCCAGCAATGTGGACCCCTGCCCTCCGCAGATATTAGGGATACTATAGGAACTGTAACGACCATAATCGAGTGTCAGGTGGAGTTTGCGTTTGTATCCTAAACTCAGTCTGTAGTGAAACTGTGCCCCTTCAAACCCCACTTGAAGCTGTTGCTGTCAGAATAAGGACGACACTGTCTGCAATGTATATCTTCCTCCAAATGGTGCAGTATCCCTGAATGTATTAACTGCACTGATTGACCAACTCCCTAAACCTTTCCTACTTTTGGAAGATTATAACGCCCTTAACCCCTTGTGGGGTGTCACTGTGCTTACTGGCCCAAGCAGAGATGTCGAAACTTTACTGTCTCAGTTCGACCTCTGCCTCTTAAATACTGGGGTCTCCACACATTTATGTGTAGCTCACGGTAGTTACTCGGCCATTGATTTATCAATTTGCAGCCCAGAACTTCTCCCATCTATCCACTGGAGAGCACATGACGACCTATGTGGTAGTGACCACTTCCCCATCTTCCTCTCACTGCCCCAGCGTCAGACCCATGGACGTCTGCCCAGATGGGCTTTAAAGAAGGTAGACTGGGAAACTTTCACCTCTGCTGTCACCGTTGAATCTCTCCCACACGGGAACATCGATGTGATGGTTGAGCAGGTGACTACAACAATCGTTTCTGTGGCAGGAAACACGATCCCTCGCTCTTTAGGGTGTCCCTGGCGAAAGGCAGTCCCTTGTTGGTCACCGGAAGTCGCTGAAGCAAGGTGCGTCGGTGAGCTCTATAGTGGCATAAGCGGCACCCTTCCCTAGAGCACCTCATTGCCTTTATACGGCTCCATGCCCGCGTTTGCCAACTCATCAAACGAGGGAAGAAGGAGTGTTGGGAGAGATACGTCTCGACCATTAGGTGCCATACATCACTTTCCCAAGTCTGGACAAACATCAAACTTGTTTTCGGGTACCAGTCCCAAACAGGTATTCCCAGTGTTAATATAAACAGCGTGGCCGGCCGAAGTGGCCGTGCGGTTAAAGGCGCTGCAGTCTGGAACCGCAAGACCGCTACGGTCGCAGGTTCGAATCCTGCCTCGGGCATGGATGTTTGTGATGTCCTTAGGTTAGTTAGGTTTAACTAGTTCTAAGTTCTAGGGGACTAATGACCTCAGCAGTTGAGTCCCATAGTGCTCAGAGCCATTTGAACCATAAACAGCGTGTTATCTACCAACACAAACGCGATTGCCGAGCCCTTTGCTGAGCACTATGCTCGAGCCTCTGCGGCGGAGAATTACCCCCCCCCCCCCCCCTCTCAGCCTTTCGCACTCTCAAATGGCGGCTGGAAGGGAAAGTCCTCTCGTTCACTACACGCCACAGTGAATCCCATAACGCCCCATTTACAAAGTGGGAGCTCCTCAGTACTTTTGCATATTGCCCCAACACAGCTCCTCGGCCAGATTGGATCCACAGTCAGATGATTAAACATCTCTCATCTGACTACAAGCGACATCTCCTCGTGATCTTCAACCGGATCTGATGCGATGGCGTCTTTCCATCGCAATGGCTGGAGAGCACCATCATTCCAGTGCTCAAACCTGGTAAAAACCCTATTGATGTGGATAGCTATAGGCCCATCAGCCTCAACAACATTGTTTGTAAGTTGCTGGAACGTATGGTGTGTCGGCAGTTGAGTTGGGTCCTAGAGTCACGTGGCCTACTAGCTCCATGCCAGGGCGGCTTCCGCCAGTGTTGCTCTACCACTGATAATCATGTGTCCCTCGAGTCTGCCAACGGAACAGCCTTTTCCAGACGCCAACACCTGGTTGCCGCCTTTTTTGATTTATGAAAAGCGTATGACACGACCTGGCAACATCACATCCTTGCCACATTGTATGAGTAGTGTCTCCAAGGCCTGCTCCCGATTTTTATGCAAAATTTCCTGTCGCTTCGTACTTTCAGTGTCCAAGTTGGTGCCTCCCATAGTTCCCCCCATATCCAGGAGAATAGGGTCCCGCAGGACCCTGTTTTGAGTGTCTCTCTATTTCTATTGGCCATTAATGGTCTAGCAGTAGCTGTAGGGCCGTCCGTCTCACCTTCTCTGTATGTAGACGACTTCTGCATTTTGTACAGCTCGACCAGTACTGGTATTGCCGAGTGGCGCCTACAGGGAGCTATCTACAAGGCGGAGTCGTGGGCTCTAGCCCACGGTTTCCAGCTTTCGGCTGCAAAGTCGTATGTTACGCACTTCTGTCGGCGTCTTACCGGTCATCCAGAATCAGAACATTACCTTAATGACGATCCACTCACTGTAGTGGAGACATATCGATTCTTAGGACTGGTTTTCGTCGCCCGATTGACATGGCTTTCTCACCTTCGTCAGATAAAGTGTAAGTGCTGGCAGCACCTCAGTGCCCTCCACTGCCTAAGCAACACCGACTGTGGTGCAGATCGCTTTACGCTGCTGCAGCTCTACAGCGCTCTTGTGCAATCCCGCCTTGACTACGGGAGTTTGGTTTATGGTTCGACGGTGCCCTGAGTGTTGCGTCTACTCGACCCAGTGCACCACTGTGGCGTTCGCCTAGCGACAAGAGCTTTTAGGACGAGTCTAGTGACCAGCGTTCTTGTGGAGGCTGCAGTCCTTCCATTGTAGGTTAGGCGTGCACAACTGCTGGCCAGTTACGTTGCACACGTTCTCAGTTCTCCTGCGCATCCAAATCACCGTCTTCTTTTTCCAACCACGGCGGTTCATCTCCAGCATCGGCGGCCCAGGTCAGGTCTTCCAATTGCAGTTAGTGTCCGATCCCCTCCTTCTGAACTGGAGCCCTTGCCTTTACCACCTATACTTGAGGTTCATTCACGTACACCTCCATGGTGTACATCTAGGCCGTGGATTCGCCTGGACCTTTCAAATGGCCCTAAGGACTCATTTAACCCAGCGGCTCTCTGCTGCTACTTCCTCTTGATACTTGACATGTACTGAGGCCACGAAGTGGTTTACACCGACGGCTCGATGGCTGATGGTCACGTCAGCTTCGCGTATGTCCATGCAGGACATACTGAATAGCTTTCCTTGCCTGATGGCTGCAGTGTTTTCACTGCCGAGCTGGTGACTATATCTCGTTCTCTTGAGCACATCTGTTCATGCCCTGGGGAGTCGTTTCTTCTGTGTATTGACTCATTGAGCAGCCTACAAGCTATCGACCAGTGCTACCCTCGTCATCCTTTGGTAGCGACCATCCAGGAGTCCATCTATGCCCTGGAACAGTCTGATCGTTACATTGTGTTTGTCTGGACCCCTGGTCACGTACGTATCCCAGACAACGAACTTGCCAACAGGCTGGCCAAACAGGCTACGCGGAAACCGCTTATGGAGATCGGCTTCTCTGCAACGGACCTGCGTTCAGTACTACGCCATTAAGGTTTCGCAGCTTTGGGAGACGAAATGGCATAACCTCAGCACGCACAACAAACTGCGTGCCATTAAGGAGACTAAGAATGTGTGGCAGTCCTCCATGCGGGCCTCTCGCAGGGACTCTGTGGTTCTCTGTTGGTTCCGCATTGGTCACGCTTGGGTGACACACAGCTACATCCTGCGCCGCGATGACCCACCTCAGTGTCGGTGCGGCGCCCGGCTGACAGTGGCCCATGTCTTGGTGAGCTGTCCTTTGGCTGCCCTGAGACGGACTCTTCAGTTACCGGACTCGTTGCCTTTAATTTTAGCTAACAATGCCTCATCGGCTAATTTAATTTTACGTTTTACGTTACGATATACCATAATATCCCTCATTGTTATGATCTCTTTTATCGTCAACAACTACAGTTCCAACATCGCCATCTCTGTCGTCATGTTTTCTATTTTTACATAAGCATATTCTTCAGCCCTTAAGTAGCCAAAGTTCTCAGTTTAATGGCATGTCACTGTATTAACGGACCTGAAAGTTCATTTCAGTTCAAAAATCTGTGTCAGCGATAATGTATTCTGGAGACCTGCTCTTTCCACCAGATTTCGTACCATCTTCAGTCAGCAGAAATGGAATACCTGGCGCTCTGTCAGTTATAAACAACTATGCTGATACCATGCAGTAAGTGTGACCATTGAAAAACAGAAGCTGCCTACAAACATACTAAACGACGTCAGATTGTTATGTTATTCTCATTGTTACTTCTTAATATAACTGCAGCAGTGTAAAACAAGGCTTCATGTTCTGACCCTGATGAGTTAATTGGGAGCGACCGATCGCCGTGACATCCTCTGTCAATCGGTTTCGTTAGATGCTGTATGGATGGTGGTAGGTTTATCACATCGCTCTCCCGGCTGCTGTCGGCTTTCTTGAGCGTAGAGCCGCGACTTCCCTCAGTCGTGTACCTCCTCAGTCGGCATCACGCGACTGAGTGCTCCCCGTTCCAGTCCTCCCATAAAGGGAAAATACCTGCCACTACCGGGAATAGAACCCGTGTCCTCCGCATAACAGCCATACTCGCTGAACACTCACGTACGGAGAGGGCCGATATAACTACAGTCTGGAGAAATGATGTGCCACTCACATGGCGAATCAGTCTCCCCGACAGTCACTCGCCGCAGATATAATCGTAACTATGACTTCTTGACGCTGAAGGAAACAGAGCTATGATAAAATGAAAATTTCACGTGACAATCTGACCGATTTTTGTAAAGATCTTACTCGGCAAAAACAAGTAGAATCGCTGCGTTGAACTTACCGTCACATTCAGGAAAGACTACAACTGATTCTCAGAACTTCTTTGTGGTTGACAGCGACGAATTTCGTAGATGTTTACTAAAACTAGTTATTGTTCCAGGAAACGTCGATGCTGGGTGCAACATGATTGAAGAAGGACGGCATGTGGCTTACCGTAATATAGAGATAACCTCAATAACATCGAAGACTTTAAATCACCCGATACTCTATGAGCATTTAGCTACGTAAAAGATCTGTTCCCAATGGATTCTCTGAATTTGACTGAAGCACAAAAACAGGTGAGTACGAACTACACTGCCTGATCAAAAGTATCTTCCTCCTACTGATGGATACTGGCATGAGGCATGTCCTCTCTTTGCCTTTATGGCAATTTGTTGGGGACACTTTTGATGAGGTGTCTGAATGTCTGGATTAGAATGGCGCATATTCTTTCTCAAGAGCAGAAGAAGAAGGAAGTGATGTACCCTGAGGTCTGGAGCGAAGTGGACATTATAACTCATCCAGAAGGTGCTCCATTTGGTTGGGATTGGTGTCCGGAAAGAACAATGGATTTCAAGAGTGTTAGTGTCCCCAAAACATTGCCACATAGATGCTCGTTTATGACATGGTACGTTGTCATGCTCATACAACTGTCGTCTCCGAACTGTTCCTCTACTGTACCTAGTACACAATATTGTAAAATGTCTTCAGGTCGTACGGCTTTTAGTGTTTAATTAAGAGCAATAAACGGACTACACACTAGCCTAACCGTAACATCATATCCTCTATACTTTACTGTTGTCAATGTGTAAAGTTGGAAGTTGTTTCATGTGTATGCTGTTCTGCAGCCTCAACAAACTGTATGAAATACATACTGCCGTAACAATATTCTATCAGAGTAGCTTTTCTTGTATTTTTATATTTTATTCAGCGCTATGGGCTCATACGCAAGCAGTATGTTGTCTTTTGACGTATCAGAAATAGTCACAGGTATACGTTTCTGTGTTGACATGGTAATGAAGGTTCTCAGATAATAACTGAAGCCCTGACGAAGAAGCTGTGCTTGAAAATATACATTGGCGAAGCAGAAAAAAACGCTTTTTAAGGGACAGTAGACGGATTCTGTTGCTGAGTCTTCCGCGGAAATTATATAAGTAAGATAATGAGATCCTGGAAGGAAACTTCGAAAGGAGGAGTAGAAGGAATCTGTTTTAGTCCAAAGAGGCAGGGTTTGAAGGTGGAGTGCCTAGCTTTGGCTTGGCTTTGTTAGCCAACGAGTAAGTAGAAGCTCCAGTAATGCTCGAAGAGTTTACAATATAGCAGAAAAGCTGGAGTCTTGATGACCTACCAAAAAAAAAAGTCTGAATACAAGGTATGGAAAAATCAAGATAACAGGTAAATTCAAGTAGTTTGGTGAATGGATCCAACCGAATGAGCTTGATAAAGAAGTAAATAAATGACGAGCCAGAAAGACGGAACTGGCGTACAGGTTGGTACATAATAAATATGACAAAAGAACAATTTCCTAAAACGCAGGGTAGCAACCTGAAGTACCTTACAGTTCAGAGTACCTGGTACTGAGTAAAAGTGAAGAAATAGAAGAACTAGAGAAGAAAAAATTTAAAATCTTCTGATCATAAAAAAGAAACAATGGTACATGGAGAAAGAGGAAACGGGTGGAGTAGATCATAGGTATTACACGCAAGAAAAGACTGAAGGTTAACGGACACCTCTCCAAAATGATCAAATGCGGATTGACAAAGAAAATCTTCATTTATATCACCAAACTAAGGCGACCACAAAATGTGTTGGGAGTAAATAAGAAAGGACATGCAGGAAGCTGGCATCAATCAGAAAGAGATCTAGGGTAAAGAGACATTTCGACTGAAGATTGAAAACTTCGAATAGTTCCAGGAAAAGCAAAGTACAGGGGTCAAGATCTTCAGGACAGAAGAAAGCAGGAGGAACCTCAACGAAAGAATGAGGAGATTTAGGGACGTGACCTAAAGGCTGACCAGCAAATCAAGAGCCGGCCGCAGTGGCCGTGCGGTTAAAGGAGCTGCAGTCTGGAACCGCAAGACCGCTACGGTCGCAGGTTCGAATCCTGCCTCGGGCATGGATGTGTGTGATGTCCTTAGGTTAGTTAGGTTTAACTAGTTCTAAGTTCTAGGGGACTAATGACCTCAGCAGTTGAGTCCCATAGTGCTCAGAGCCATTTGAACCATTTTTGAGCAAATCAAGGTTCCCGGGGACCACAGAAGGCCGAAGTCAAAAAAAAAAAATAAATAACTGAGTTAATTGACCAAGGATTATTCTCATTTTTAAGTTCAGTGGAAGTTAAATTTCAGAATAATGTCTGTGTGTTTTGTTCTGGCTTTCCCTGCAGGCATCTACTTTAAGTTCGCATTACATTCGGAAAAAACGAAAACTTAACATCTTTGAAAAGCAGACGATAATGATATAGGTTAGCATTATTTCAGATCTATTCAAAGGTACTGTGCCTCAAAATTGTTATGCCTTTCGTGGCCAGTTGTTGACAAACTGCATATTGGCTTCTGTCTCGGGTTCTTCGGCCGACGTTCATCTGATGATTTTACTGATGTTTCGCCAGTACGAGTAGCCGGCATTGTCAAAGCTTCACCCAGTGCGGTTCTCCTCTTGCTACCTGCGGTGGTCGTTCGCTGCAGTACGGGAAGCCAGGATCCGTTTACCTTAAGGCTTTCCTCTTTCTTATTGAAGCTGTTCGCATGTTTTTATACTTCTACAGCTTCTGTGAACAAGCGGGCGTGATAGTGCTTCTCTACAGCCAGAACTTCCGTGTCGGCGAATTTGATTACGTGGTCGGTCTCATTCAGTGCGTGCTCTGCCACGGCCGATTTCTCCACCTGCCGCAACTTGCAATGTCGCTTATATTCTTTCATCCTGGTGTTCATTGATCGTCTAGTCATTCCGACATAAACTTTTCCGCATGTATATGGTATACGGTATATTCCCGACATTGCAAGTGGGTCCCTTTTCTCCTTTGCCGATCTAAGACACTCTTTGATCTTCTTTGTCGGTTTGAAAATCGTCTTTACGTCGTGTTTGCGCAGTATACGGTCGATTCTGTCCGTCATTCTGGGAATGTATGGCAGAAAGGCCGTACCCGACATTTCTTTTTCTGATTCCTTACTTCGCTGAGTGTTTGGCTCTGTTGCACTTCTAATATAACTTGTGGAGTACCCATTGCTCCTCAGAACTCTTTCCAGGTGTTGCATTTCGCGTCTGAGGTGCTGCGGCTCACATATTCGTCCTGCTCGCGTTACGAGCGTATTAATCAGGCCTCTTTTATGGCTCGGATGGGGATTTGATAGTTTGAGCAGGTATCGGTCCGTGTTTGTCGGTTTTCTATACATGTTGTGTCACAGGTTTTCGCCCTCCCTTGTGACCAGCACATCTAGAAATGGCAGTTTTTTGTCCTTTTCTACTTCTATCGTAAATTTTATGTTGGCATGGCGGCTGTTCAAGTGCCTTAGGAAGTCACCGAGCTGTTCTTCACAATGGCTCCACCCAACGAAAGTATCATCGACGTATCTGTACCACACCTTAGGTTTGCAAGGTCGACAAGTCCTGTGCCTGTGCTTCGAAATGTTCCATGAAGAAGTTGGCCATCACTGGACTAAGAGGACTACCCATGGCGACGCCTTCCAGCTGTTCGTAGAAATTGCCATTCCACGTGAAACAGCTCGTGGTGAGACATGCATGGAAGAGCTTTGTGATGTCTTGCGGGAAAATGGAACCGATGTGCTCCAGAGCGTCACTGAGTGGCACTTTCGTAAACAAAGAAACAACATCAAAGCTGACCAGGATGTCGTTTGGTGCAAGTTTTAGTTTCTTCACAGGGCGCTGATGACCTCGATGTTGAGCGTCCATAAGCCCCCAACACACACACACAGTTTCTTCAGCTTCTCAATGAAATGTCCTGAGCTATTTATGTATGTGTCGGTCTTCCCCACGTGCGGCTGGAGCAGATAGACCAAGTGTTTTGCCAGTTTATAAGTCGGTGAGCCAGGAGCGCTAACGATCGGTCTCAGTGGAACGTTGTTCTTATGGATCTTGGGTAATCCATACAGCCGAGATGGTAGGGCTTCTATGTTGCGCAGGTTTCTGTGTATGTCCACCGGTAGAGAAGACGCCTTGATTAACCCATTCGTATTCCATGTGATACGCTGCATCGGATCTGCGGTTAGTTTTTGATACGTCGCCGGATCTAATAGGTCTCGCATCTTTTGCTCATAATCTTCGGTCTTCATTACGACCGACGCATTCCCCGTATCTGCAGGCAGTACCAATACACTCTTGTCGGGGTTGTACCTCTTCTTTCTTCAGGTTGCAAGCTGGTTGTTTTGCTCGGCGCAGTATCGTGGCTGTTTCAGTGCGTATTTCCGCTGCCCTTTCACAAGGAAGGGACAAGCAGAAATTCACAGATGAAAGGTAGGGTTCCGAGTTTAAGTCCTGCTTCGGTACACAGTTCTAATCGGCCATGAAATTTCACTTCAAGAAGCTGCTGTTATTCTTCCTAAACCAAGTTTCTAATGTACCAGCATCTGACTGGAAAAATTTGTATCTAATATTGGTTCGAACGCATGAAAATGTGCATATATTTCGAAGGCGAATATTTTGAGAAACAATAAAAGATTTCTAAAGAAAAAATATCCTTTCATTGGTTTTGTAAACAAAGTAAGTTAAACGTAGTAGGCAGAAGTTTTGTACCGATGCTGAAGCCATTTAGTGGTGAAACGTTCGACTGATTGGCTTCGATCTCGGTGCGACGCCTTTAGAGCGTATTTTCGAGGCGTTGCAGTTTTGGTCGAGTGTTATATTCAGAGCGCAAGTGACCCCATGCGTAGCATCACCTTACCGCGCGCGACCTTGATGTGCCCTCTCCGGCGTCCCACGCTGCTGTAGAGGAGGCTGCCCGTCCGGTGACGGGCTGCTGACGTCGCAGCTGTGACATCATACCCATTCGCAGCGTCCACCACAAGCAGCCTGACGTTATGCCTGCGACGTAACAGAGCACGTCACTTTATGAGGACATGACTCCCCAGACGTACCGTATATGACCTGCAGGGACGCCGTCTAAACACACACCTCACCGTAACTCTGCTCCGAACTCACTGTTTCCACCTGGTCTATCAGTGTTTAATTTCTCTGTAAAAGTATGGCGATCAAACTCGTTTAAGCCATCTGAATCACTGGTAGAAGCAGACGGACCCGTAAATAGAATTTTTTTGTAGTGAAACTGTTTTCTTTCTGAAAGCGAAGTTAGAAAACTTAGAAAAACACAAAAGAAACGAACTGCGATTATGTCATACATCTGACGCACAATTTATGCAATTTTGGTAGCCCGACTCGTATTTGGAATGAACCAGGTTTAGAAGCTGGCTCGAATATTCTGCTTTATTATCTTTGTTCACATGAGTCTGTTCCGAAAGCTACCCAATAGAGAGTACTTTCATTTATTTACTGCCAGAAGAATATCTTTAAAAATGCAGTTATCTCTAGAGTATAGTGTTTAGTTTCGGTTAATGTGACTGCTAAATATTTTAGAAGGAATATAAATGTGTGACGAAACATCCTGGCATTATTTTGAACGAAAAGACAGACCTAAAAAACAAAAAATGTTATTCGAAAATTTCACCAATATTCTTGTAAACGTTTTGTGTTATTTCCTTAAATATTCCAGCGCAATAGAAAATTTAGAATTGCAATTATGTAATCTATGATACAAACAACTCAGTCATTATCTGTGGATGTAAAGCACATCGCTGTTGTCTATGTTTACATGGGGCTTCCAAAATCTGATTTCTAAACCGATTTCACAAAAGCGTTTCTGGCTGGTCACGTAAACACTCCAAAATCGGTTCTGGAAATCGTTCCTAGTTGCCGGTTTTCTACTTCCACAGTCGAGTTTAGTTACCATGTAAACGGAAAACCGTTTCTGAAACGTGCTTGGGTTACCAGATTATTTCTTTTTCTCGAAATTTCGAATAATATAGCTGGACTGACTAATTGGTGCAGTGAAGGAGATTCAGAAATATTAGACTGAGCCCAGAATTGCCTACATTGATTGTATGACAATCATACAATGTCCAAATCTATATGCTAATTAAAATTTTCATATAATTAGATAATTTTCGGCCTATGCTAAGAAAGCAATATGTAGAAGGCTAGCTCAATTGTATGAAAAAAAAATTACTCATAGTAACTTACACGATACTCCATACACCAAAGACAACTGTATTTTGAAACCCAAATTCGCCACATGTCGCTGACGATGGGAGTGTGCCTTCGATGCTAATCGAACAATAAATAAATGAGTCAGCTTACGTCAATATACATAGACGTTCAATACTGTATCTGCAAACCGCGCGGGCTTGCCGCTTCCTCCCTCGGGCATGGGTGTGTGTGTTTGTCCTTAGGATAATTTAGGTTAAGTAGTGTGTAAGCTTAGGTACTGATGACCTTAACAGTTAAGTCCCATAAGATTTCACACACACAATATTTACCTCCTTTGATAATGTCCAGCATTTGATGTCTTCTTTTTCCTCTTCCCCTTTCTCTCCCCACCATTCTATCTATTCCTTCCTTCAAAAAACAGTCTCTCCTCAAACAATGTCCAATCCAGTTCCGTTTTCTCTTTCTGATGACTTTCATCATGTTTCTTTCTTCTCCAACTCTTCTTAAAACTTCTTCATTCTTTACTCGGTCTTCCCATTTCACTTTTTCCATTCTTCTCCATATCTACATCTCTAGTGCCTCCAATCTTCTTTCATCTTCCTTCCTCAATGTCCCGGTCTCCGCACCATACAGTGCAACGCTCCAGATGTAACATTTCGAAAGTCTTTGTCTCAGATCTTTGTGTAGTGGTCCGCAAAGTAATTTCTGTTTCCTCTTGAATCCTTCTTTTACCATTCCAATTCTTTTCAAAATTTCTGCTGAGCAATACATATAATCCATTATTACATTTCCCAAGTAATTGAAGTTATTCACTTGCTCTATTTCCTCTCCCCCTATTTTCACACGGCATTTTCTCCCCTTTCCTCCAATTACCATGCTTTTCGTCTGCGTAAGCGCCCGAAAAAATTTACCAAGGAATGGGGAAGAACCAAAATTTCCATTTTGGACACTACTGATTCTATAAATTTGAAGACGTGACGTTCCTCAAGAACTTATCTGGTCCAGAAGTATACAAACGTATTGTATCTCACATTACTGATAGTTATTCTCTTAGTACTTTCAAGGTAGATAGATTTTAAACCTAAACGAGAAACACATTTCAATTGTACATATAAGCACAATAAATCTTTTTATGTTATTATTAGGAATATGGATGTGACGTTTTTGATTCAATAACCTGAAATTATATTCTCATATGATTAAATAGGGATATTTAAACATCTAAAAAATATTCCCAAAAAGAGTCATTCGTATTCTACTAATGTTAGGTTGGCACTAATAATTAAAAAATTAAAAAAAACTTAAATGTATAAAAGACGGATTGCGAATTCGCTGTTGGGTATTAACAAAAAGAAACAATGAAAACACTACTTTAATACACCTCGAAATTGGGAACGGAGCGATGTGGTGCAATGGTTAGCAGACTGGACTCGCTTTCGGGAGGACAACGGTTCAAATCAGCGTCCAGCCATCCAGATTTAGGTTTTCTATGATTTCCCTAAATCACTGCAGGATATGACGATTCCTTTGAAAAGACTGCGTCCAATTTCCTTCCCCTTTCTTTCATATTACGAGCTTGTGCTCGTTTCTAAGGACCATGCTGTCGGCGGGACGTTACTCTAATCTTCCTCCCTTTCGAAGTGGAGAAACAAGGAATAGGCTTTATAAATGCTTACTGAGCTTTGATGACATCTATAACGCTTTGTTTGCTTAAAAAGCTTCACATTTGATCTCCTTCAGAAGTTATATCTTTGGCCTACTTTTCTACGTTATCACCAACGTTCTCAACACACTTCTCCCATAGTGCTACCAATTTCAAAATTCCCTGTTCGTAGAAGTCCGTTTGGTTGGAGTATAGCCATCTACAGAATGCTGATTTCACTTCCGCATCAGCCGGCCGGAGTGGCCGTGCGGTTCTAGGCGCTACAGTCTGGAGCCGAGCGACCGCTACGGTCGCAGGTTCGAATCCTGCCTCGGGCATGGATATGTGTGATGTCCTTAGGTTAGTTAGGTTTAATTAGTTCTAAGTTCTAGTCGACTGATGACCTCAGAAGTTAAGTCGCATAGTGCTCAGAGCCATTTGAACTTCCGCATCTGTCGCAAAGCGTTGGCCGGCCAGGAATTTCTTCATGGGAGAAAACAGACGAAAGTCCGACGGAGCAAAGTCCGGACTGTATGGTGGATGCTGGAGCACTTCCCACCTAGATTTGTCGATTTTCTTACGAACAGGAGTAGCAACATTAGGGGAGGGGGGCGGGGGAAGCATTGTCATGACGAAATTTGACACCGACAGTAATAACGTTGTGGTGCTTGTCATGAAGGACACGACGCAACTTAAACAAAGTTTTAATGTAGGCTGCAGCATTCACAGTGGTCCCGTGCACAGCAAAGTCCACCAACAGTACACCATGCTTATCCCAGAACACTATCACAAGTACTTTCCTAGCAGACTGAGTCTCTCTGAACTTTTTTCGTACCAGGGAACCAGCATGTTTCCACTCCATAGAGGCCTGCTTGGTTTCGGGCATGTAGTGGTATGCCCAAGACTCATGCCCTTCCGCTGTGCAGTGCGTTAAGTGATCCACGCTTGTCTTCACTCGCTGGCCCTTATGGTGGTCTGTCAGGTTTCTTAGGCACCCAACGAGCACTAACTTTACGAACTTTTAACGTGTCCTGAACAATGTCGTACACCGCACCGTAGGAAATGTTGAACTGCTGCGATAAGGTTCACAGTTGCACACGTGCACAAAATTTCTGCCTCAATAATTCCGACATTCTGCGGGGCTGCAGTCGTTACCAGCCGCCCGGAGCGTGGCGAATCACTAAGGTTCACACGACACACTTGCAAGAATGCACAGCACATGGAGACAGTGCTACGAACCCTACAGTCGTCCCCATACAGCCATCGCATGTCCCTGTGAATTTCAGTCTGTTTATGCCCTTTGGCCCATAAACATCGAACTACACTTCGATGCTCTTCACAAGATGACGTCTGTTAACATGTACGCCATGTTTGTTTCGTAGTTCAGGCTTCTCTCCTTAGAGATGTACATGGAAACAAAGTACCCTCTGTAGCGCAAACTTCAGACTATATCGTTCGTGAAGTTTCAACACTGCAGCTGCAATACCACAGGAAAAAAAATATTGTGCTTTTCTTTTCGATCCTTCCTCCTATATACCTAACACAGCTGTTGTCAAAGAATTCGCAGCCAGCGAATCAATTTCGAAAGTATTTCGTACATCTGTAGACCATCAACAGTGGCTGTTCTTTCAAACGTGCGTGAGATTGCTGTCGTAAGAAAATAACAGAAAATACTAAACTGCACAAATTGTGTGGCGAGAATAATGCAGCACGAATTGGAACTGCCAGAAATTTCTAGACACGTGTAACGAAGATCCATTTTTTATGCAATGTACCAAATGGATTTAGAGTGGGTGTTACATGTTACAGTCGCAGTGTACGGCTTTCTGCTATCTAGTGATGTGCTACGTCGATGCTTATTAGATCAGTTCCAAAAGAAGCCTTCGTTAATAGTTTCATGCAGTTTTTTAAAAGCGAGTAACGTGTTTTATGGATAATGAACATTTCTTTCAAGATGAGTAAAGGTTTCGTTCGTGTCTTCAGTTTGTTTACAATGCCATATATTGCTTACGCATCTCGTGCCATCAATGGGTCGGCAACAGTTGTCTCTCAGCACAGCTGTGTACTCCCTGCGCGGATTGTCTCTGCGTTTTCTCCCTACGTAGGGCCACCCCCAATGGAGATCTGTTCCGCGATATTGATCTCACAGACAGCGCACTAAGCCGGCTGTGAGCTGCATGTTGCAACGAGTTTTGTAAGCCTACGAAAAGAAATATACGCACGGAGAGGCCGTAACGCAAATCAAAGTTAGGTACCCACAAGCTACACCGAACACCATTCTTACTGAGGACCTATGATAGTCGACAACGAACTTTAATGCAGAGTGTACATAAAGTTCAGAAATACTTTCAATTATTTATTGCACAAGAACCAACGTACGTTTTACAGATATCATACATATGTCACTTTGAAGAGAAACCCTGAAAGTTTATTTTCATGTATACCGCCACAGCGTAGTTTAGTAATTTGCCGATAGTAAATGCTAGTCGCAGACATGGCGAGTTCAGGTGGGGAGCGGCCTTTCTGTGTGTTGGAATTCGACAAAAACAAGTGTGCTACAGCTGTTTGACGGATGTTTAGAACAAAGTACGGTAAGAAGCCACCAACAAGGAAGGCCATTTACCATTGACACAACAATTTCATTACGACGGTACGACAGGTTGCTTGTTTAAAATACGAAAATTCGAACTGTCGGCAATAACCATGAATATCATCGCCACGAAAGCAACTGACTGTCGAAGAAGTGAGAAATCGCACATATATATTGGTGGCAGTGAGCTCAATATGTTGATGTAATGTCTACTGCGAACAGAGACTACATTGTTGCCAACCATAAAATATCAGTCGCAGCTTCTTTGTTTCGACCACGACGTATGTAATTCTGCTGGGTGACAGGAAGATGTAATGTCTACTGTGAACAGAGACTACATTGTTGCCAACCATAAAATATCACTCGCAGCATCTTTGTTTCGACCACGACGTATGTAATTCTGCTGGGTGACAGGAAGGTGTTCTGACTACCGACATTCGTTTTAAGGCTGAGCAGTCTATACGTACAACTGACAGTCTTAAGCCTCGACGGTGAAACGGAGGAACAGCCTTATATGAAGATCCTATACTCTGGCGTCAAACCCCAAAATGCGGGAGAATTAACGAGCGGTCCAATGACTGCAAAAATAGGCTAGAATCTTGGCTAAGAAAGTGGAGGATGAGACCAAACCCCAGAAAAGCCAGGTGATCTTGTTACAACACTAGTACCTCATTAATTTACAAGCACAGGAACTACAACAACTAAATATTCGACTCTGGGGATAAGAAATCACCCCACAAGGACACGTAAATTATCATTAAATTCACTTGCACTTACTATAAAACTAGCGAAAAAATACAGCAGGAGAGTTGATTTTCTTTACTGGTTACCTCCATATCCATACTCTGCAAACCACCGTGAAGTGTCTGGCAGGGGGTACGTCCTATTGTAGCAAGAGTCATCATTTAAAGCCGGTTCTTGAAACTTTGTTAGCAGAATTCCTCGGGATAGTTTACGTCTGTCTTTAAGAGTTTTCCAGTTCTGTTCCTTCAGCATCTGTGTGACTCTCTCCAACGGATCAAACAAACCAATGACCATTCGTGCTGCCCTTCTCTATATACACTCCTGGAAATGGAAAAAAGAACACATTGACACCGGTGTGTCAGACCCACCATACTTGCTCCGGACACTGCGAGAGGGCTGTACAAGCAATGATCACACGCACGGCACAGCGGACACACGAGGAACCGCGGTGTTGGCCGTCGAATGGCGCTAGCTGCGCAGCATTTGTGCACCACCGCCGTCAGTGTCAGCCAGTTTGCCGTGGCATACGGAGCTCCATCGCAGTCTTTAACACTGGTAGCATGCCGCGACAGCGTGGACGTGAACCGTATGTGCAGTTGACGGACTTTGAGCGAGGGCGCATAGTGGGCATGCGGGAGGCCGGGTGGACGTACCGCCGAATTCCTCAACACGTGGCGCGTGAGGTCTCCACAGTACATCGATGTTGTCGCCAGTGGTCGGCGGAAGGTGCACGTGCCCGTCGACCTGGGACCGGACCGCAGCGACGCACGGATGCACGCCAAGACCGTAGGATCCTACGCAGTGCCGTAGGGGACCGCACCGCCACTTCCCAGCAAATTAGGGACACTGTTGCTCCTGGGGTATCGGCGAGGACCATTCGCAACCGTCTCCATGAAGCTGGGCTACGGTCCCGCACACCGTTAGGCCGTCTTCCGCTCACGCCGCAACATCGTGCAGCCCGCCTCCAGTGGTGTCGCGACAGGCGTGAATGGAGGGACGAATGGAGACGTGTCGTCTTCAGCGATGAGAGTCGCTTCTGCCTTGGTGCCAATGATGGTCGTATGCGTGTTTGGCGCCGTGCAGTTGAGCGCCATAATCAGGACTGCATACAACCGAGGCACACACGGCCAACACCCGGCATCGTGGTGTGGGGAGCGATCTCCTACACTGGCCGTACACCACTGGTGATCGTCGAGGGGACACTGAATAGTGCACGGTACATCCAAACCGTCATCGAACCCATCGTTCTACCATTCCTAGACCGGCAAGGGAACTCGCTGTTCCAACAGGACAATGCACGTCCGCATTTATCCCGTGCCACCCAACGTGCTCTAGAAGGTGTAAGTCAACTACCCTGGCCAGCAAGATCTCCGGATCTGTCCCCCATTGAGCATGTTTGGGACTGGATGAAGCGTCGTCTCACGCGGTCTTCACGTCCAGCACGAACGCTGGTCCAACTGAGGCGCCAGGTGGAAATGGCATGGCAAGCCGTTCCACAGGACTAAATCCAGCATCTCTACGATCGTCTCCATGGGAGAATAGCAGCCTGCATTGCTGCGAAAGGTGGATATACACTGTACTAGTGCCGACATTGTGCATGCTCTGTTGCCTGTGTCTATGTGCCTGTGGTTCTGTCAGTGTGATCATGTGATGTATCTGACCCTAGGAATGTGTCAATAAAGTTTCCCCTTCCTGGGACAATGAATTCACGGTGTTCTTATTTCAATTTCCAGGAGTGTACGTTCAGTATCTCCTGTTAGCCCTATTTTGTACGGGTCCCACTTACTTGAGAAATATTGTATATAAGAAACATCAGAGTGAGGCAAAGCCTTCTCTTATATCAAGTCAATTTGTTTACTGTTGTTTTGTATAGTCTGACTAATATGTTAGTAATATTCCTATTGTTGCGTCCGCAGCTTATGGTCAAATGATCCTTGGGGCCCCGCGTTTGTTTCACAGTGGGGTCGGGGATTTTCCTCGTTGGAGGACTGATTGTTTGTGCAGTCCTTATCACTATCGACATGCAAGTCGCCGAAGTGACTTCAAATAGAAAAACGTGACTGCGTGGCCGAACTACTCTACATTAGGTCTTCCAGCCAGTAAAACCATACAATCATTTTTCCTGTCGTAGAGTCATATCTGTACAATTTGTAGATAGCTTTTCGATCTCTGTATTTGATCCTTGCTACTTTCAGAATTTCAAAGAGTCTGCTCCAATCAACACTGTCAAAAGCTTTCTTTATATCTACAAACGCTATAAATGTATATCAGCCTTCGTCTAACCTACCTTTTACAATATACCGGTAGGATCAGTATTGTCTCGCGTGTTCTCATATTTCTTCGGAACTCAAACCCGAGGTTAGCTTCTACCAATTTTTTCATTCTTCTGTAAATAATTCTTATCAATGTTTTCGAACCCTGACTTACTTAACTGTTGTTTCGGGGGAGAAAGGAACGGAATTAATTATATCAGCTGTATCGGGAGTTTGTGTGGAATCCGCGGCGACGAGTGAAAATATGTTGCGGACTGGGACGCGAACCCGTGAGCTCCTGCTTACTAGGCAGTTCTGTTAACCACTGCCCTTTCCGGACACACTGTTTATCGCAAATGTGCCGAGTATCTCAGCACGCTCTCCGGCCGACTCACAGACCTACCTGGCGCCACCTACCCAGAGTCTCTATGTCCATTTTCGTTTATCTTAGATTCCTACTGTTGGTGGAACGTAAATATGCATCCGCAATTAAGGTTGTGGATTCATTACCCATCGAAGCGTATGAATTACATGAATGGGTTGTGTTTATTCTTTTGGACGTGTCCGAAAGAACAGACACCATGCATTCATATAAATAATATTTACACCTGTTAGCCTTCTTTGAAACAGGAATTTTTACGTTCTTCTTCAGTATTTCGCTTGTGTCATACATCTTGCACACAGATGGAATAGTTTCGTCATGGCTAGCTCTCCCAAGAATTTCAGTAATTCTGAGGGAATATCTTCTACTGCAGGGGCCTTGTTTCGTCTTTAAGTCTTCCGCCAGATCCTTCTTGAAGAATCATATCTACCGTCTCATCTTCATCTAATTCTTCTTCTCTTTCTATACCATTGTCTTCAGCTAAGTTTCTCTCGTACAGACCCTCCATGCGCAACAATTAAAGGAAAACTACTTTTAATTTACTCCTCTGTGAAGCCATCCACCATAATTAAAATTTCTGTTAGTTCGAATTCCTCCCGAGCGCCTCTACAGCGCGAACGTGTTTACGACATGGCCCTACCTTGCAAGCTTCTACGTCAGACGCACACAGGACTCCTCATTGGCCAGCGCAGGTAGCTTTCAGAGAATCACCCAAGGAGAACAGCGTCGGAGCTACCAGTCGAAAACAGGAATGGGGGGACAGGCGGTGCTAGAGGGGGCACTTGCTCCTTCCTGGAATCTGGGTACAGACTTTTTATTCATTGCTTCATTTTGCGTTTATTGCCTGCGATTGTGCTAAACCACAGGTATAACATTTTTGTGCGCTAAGGGAGATACTAGCAATCACTATATATATTTTTGTTCGTCGCGCTGTTCACGAGAAATATTGCCAATTCCTTGGTGCGGCGTTGGTTTCGACGCTGTTCTGAGTTAAGCTGGATGCAAACCTTTACATAACAGATCCGAAATAATGACCCAAGCCTTTTCGCTATCACTTCCTCTAACAGCAGAAGGGACCAGTCCAGCAACCTTGCACGCGGATTCTAGCGCCAATTCACAGCCCATCATAAATTTGGCAACAGTATACCTGCACGATGTAGGTTCCAAAATCTCACGAGGCGACCTTTCCCCTTACTGTAGAAAGTGATCATAAGAGTAGTTAATCTGTGGACATAGAAGACCTATGGTGCCTCACTAATTATTCATCATTTTTTCCACGATAGAGCTGCCGTATTGGGTTCTAGAGAAAACAACCATACTGTACGTAGGGGAGTACATCTATACTTAATTTTTGGCCCCTAATACCTGTCGAAGGAAGAAACTAACGTTTTTGCGCTCCTCAAACAGAGGAGAAAAAGCATAAGATACCAATATCGAAAGACTATACTTTGCAGCGACTGCAATCTTCTCAAACTCTAAGCGTTGTAACACAGAGTTACGAGTTATGCTTCTCAATTATGTGATAAAATGGGGCGATGAGGACTGTCTCGATTCAGTTCTAAGTTCTTTAAAGTGAGACCTACCGGGTAATTTGAGGGTAGATTTGGAGGTTTCCCCACATTCATCTGGCTTACACTTTACCAATACAGCATATAGTATGGTCGTTTCAAAAGTCCTAGAAACTGCGCATGAGCGACAGTTACACTGGCGTGGTCAAGTTGAAATTCATGTGAATTGTGGGCGAGACTTTAAGCGTGACGGTCGTATATGTGTTTGCTGGTTCGCATGAATGTGTCATGAGTAATTCAGTTTTAAAATGGAAGCTGAAATACATATAGTGACCAGCGTTCCTGCATCAAAATCGAAACCCTATGCGGAAAGAACCAAACCGAAATAGACAACACTTTGAGAATAGTGCAGTGGAATGTAGCGCAGTATCACTATGGTCTGCTCGTTTACGATGAAGGTCGGGAAAGCACTGAGGACAACCCAAGAAGTGGAAGGCCATAAAATGCAACAGACTACACCTCTCAGGCTATTTCTTAATCACATTTTGAGAGTAGTTGGACGAAAATCATGTGAGGAAATTGCGTATGAGGCCAGAATGTCTGTCATTTCAGTTTACAGAATCATAACTGAACAGTTAAAGACGAGAAATCTGACTGAAGAGCAGAAAACACATCGCAAAAGAATCGCAGAAGAATAACTTCAATGTTATCGAACAGAAGGAGAACAGTTACTGAAAAGGATTTTTGCACTTGATGAAACGTGGATACGAGATTTTGAACCAGCGCGGAAGTCTCAGTAGTCTCAGTGGAAAATTTCCGACTCTCCACGTTCGAATATATTCCGCCACCACAACCAAAAGGGAAACCGGTGATGATCTTTGCGTATGACACGAATAGAGTGATAGCAACAAATAGGCAGACCCACGGAACGTCTGAAGCAGGCACGTACTACAAACTGTTTCTGCAAAACGTTTTGCGCCCAAAAATTCGTCAAAGAAGACTTGGAAGCTTCAGCTTCAGCTGCTCTCTCACACGTATGCGTAATATAATTACATAAGCAGCCGCTACAACCATCCATATTATTCAACTGCACATCCGCAATAAGATACAAAAGTGAATTCACATCTCACAACATGGTATTGCATCATATGTCAGAGCGAGATACACAGGGTATTCTGGCTGTGGCTGAGTAAACTGGAAGGTAGTTGTCTTCATTTGTTAAAGTAGCTGGTGGTTCATTGTCCCGCGTATTAGTATGAACATCTTCAGACTCTGCCTTTCCATCAGTCATAGGCAACAGATAGTAATCTGATTACCGCGACAGTTGTTACAAGTGACAGGTGGGTCCTCTATCTTGTTAATTTGTCTATGAGTAGTGGAGTTCTTACACTGCCATCGTTGGTAATATCAACAATATCACTGTGCCTCAGTTTATCTCGCAATTAAATGAGAATGTCTAGTTTCATTTTCTTAGTGGTTTCTTTGACAATCTCAGACCTGGAATGTGTTCTCTGTAGCCTACTCGAAAGATGTCCGGTACCATATTCTTCTGCTGACCCAGATGCAAATATACACCACCACCTTCATTAAGATTTGTGAATTAAATTAAGAGGTATCTCGTAATGACGTGAATGCTCATTCGTGAACATAAGAGCCCAGTTCCAGTAAATGGTATTAAAATTTTTGATTTGTAAATGATCGAGTCTAGCGTCTAATACTGCAAGATCATCACCTCTGAGTCACTACTCCAGTGCGTACGTGATTACTTCCGAATCTCAGAAGGTATGCACTAAGGTTGAACGGAGTGAATGGAAACGAGATTTCTCAGTAACGCCGCTGCCCACATCCGGGTGGCTGCGGTGAAAGCAACTGACCCGCGCGCAACTCCTCGCCACAGACCGTGACGGCGCTGCTGTTCGGTTGGTGACATCATTACGTTGTTGGCGTAACCACTGCCGAGAAACGGCGTCACGGTTAAGACGTCATTACCGTGGCGTCTCCGAATGCGGTCGGCCGCTACCCCCCCCCCCCCCTTTTCCCCCCTTACAGCGGTTTCCCTTCTCGCTTCTGCTGAAGGAAAAGGAAGCGGTTGTCCTCGCTGCGACAGGATTGAGAAATCTGAGCAGTGGGGCACCTAGCGAGCTTAGCGTTTCTGAGCGTAAAAATATTGCTCAGTTGAACACATACCAGGTGTTATTCTACATTTTGCGCAGTGGCAGTAGGGACCAAAGCAAGACAAAAATGCCGATCAGACTTGGACTCTAAAACGCATACCGTAAGAGCTAAGAGAACTTGTTCATCTTTGCTAATGTGAAACACAGCTTTTCCACTGTACTTTCTTTGCTATTACGAACGACTGCAGAACGCAGTAAACAAATGACGACACATTCCTCTGTTAATGTCATTGGATATAGCATGCAGTAATCACCTGTTAGTGTTGTTACTGCAAACTGTATCCACAGTTAAGGGCAAGTGCAGCACATACCTTAGTTATAATAGAACCAGTTTGAGTTTTGATTGACGGCCGCTGTGGCCGAGCGGTTCTAGGCGCTTCAGTCCGGAACCGCGCTGTTGCTACTGTCGCAGTTTCGAATCCTGCCTCGGGCATGGATGTGTGTGATGTCCTTAGGTTAGTTAGGTTTAAGTAGTTCTAAGTCTAGGGGACTGATGACCGCAGATGTTAAGTCCCATAGTGCTTAGAGCCTTTTCTTTTTTTTTTTTTTACTTTTGATTAAGTTCGCGATATGTTGGAAAATGCAAAAATAAAACTGCAATATGAAATGCATTTTACGGACTTATCAGAATACACCTAGTGTCTAGTAATTGGCAAGTGATCATCCGCAAATAACTTACAGAAGTTACTTCTACAAGTTCTTTGACGTGGGAACACCCCCAGCAAGTCGACTTCCGCACCTCCAGTAGTAGCTTTCACAAGTTTCTTGCGTCTTGCTGAGTACTTGCCGAATTTGACAGTTATTGGAAGTTATTCTCAGACCTGCCGAAGTTTTTGTGTTCAGTACCGGTCGGAATTGCCAGTCTCGGAAAGGAGAATGGCACAAAGATAAGACAGGCCGAAAGAAATGTACTACCGGAACTCCTAAATATACATGATTCACCACAGTCAGCCAAGGAAGCGCGAAACGGATTTCCCGTTTGTATGTTTCACGAGAAGGGGAAGTAGAGGGCAATAAAGATATTTTTAAATTGTAGCTGATTATTTAATGTCGGCATGAACATAAATGCATTACATTTGTAATAAGTAATAAATTCAGTCTGTAGGTACCGACGAGTAATTAAAAAGTGATATCTTGTTGATAAAGTTTGCAGCTTTTTTCTATCGTGTTTTCGAGCTCTTGATGGTACGATAGACAAGAGAGATTCGAAACTTGTATACGACGTTTTCAGAAAGTGTTTGACCTGAAGTTGAGTCTCTGATTTTAGTTCATTCAAAAGAGTTTCTTGAAAACTTAAGTACGTACCCATGCGTGCCGGCCTGAGTAGCCGATCGGTTCCAGGCGCTACAGTCTGGAACCGCGCGACCGCTACGGTCGCAGGTTCGAATCCTGCCTCGGGCATGGATGTGTGTGACGTCCTTAGGTTAGTTAGGTTTAAGTAGTTCTAAGTTCGAGAGGACTGATGACCTCAGCAGTTAAGTCTCATAGTGCTCAGAGCCATTTGAACCCATCCGTATCCTTTTTTCACCTAAGCATTTATTCTTAGGGTTCCGCACCCAATTGGTAAAAACGCAGCCCTTACGGATCCCTTTGCTACCCGTCTGTCCGTCGGACTGTTAAAAACCCTTTTTCGCAGGTTCGGGTAGACCTATCAAGTTGAAATTTGTGTTACTTGGCGGTATAAAAAGTTTGACGCTTTATGTCAATTCAATCAAAAGTTGTGTGTCACATATTTTGTTGTCCTGCCAGTATCGATGTCAATAACAGGCAAAAGTCGTTGAAATTCTCGACTCCCTGGATGGATGAACTGTCTATATATCCATATTTTGTAGCCGTCAACGTGACTGCATTCAGTGCACAGGAAGTCTGAACAAAAACGCCTTCAGTCACAATTTTTTTCGAATTTTATTAAATTACGAGAAGCATTTCGGACCCTGGAGGTCCATCTTCAGGTGTAAAATGTTAATTATATATTAGACACTTTGCACATTAAGACAGGCCCACAGAGTCCGAAATGCATCGCGTAACATTGTGCCTGAAGGCCTTTTTATTCAAACCTGCTGTGTACGGGACTCACACTTATCCGGATTTTTTTAACCTTTGTAAGTAGGCTGTTTAGGTTTTTATGTTGGTAACGCCACGTAGCGCTCTATATGAAAATACTGACTGTGCTGTGGGCAGTCTGTGGCTGGTTGGTATTGTTGGAATATTCGCTATTGTAGTGTTGGGCAGCTGGATGTGAACAGCTCGTAGCGTTGTGCAATTGGAGGTGAGTCGCCAGCAGTGGTGGATGTGGAGAGAGAGATGCCGGTGTTTTGAGAGATTACGATAAGCGGACGATCTGGACGTGTATCCGTCAGAAAAAAGGAAGTTTGTAAAGATGGAGGTCATGAATTGATAGATATATATATATATATATGATGACTTTTGAACACTATTAAGGTAAATACATTGTTCGTTCTCTGTCAAAATCTTTCATTTGCTAACCATGCCTATCAGTAGTTAGTGCCTTCAGTAGTTTGAATCTTTTATTTAGCTGGCAGTATTGGCGCTCGCTGTATTGCAGTAGTTCGAGTAACGAAGATTTTTGTGAGGTAAGTAAATCATGACACGTGTAGGCTATTGTCAGTCAGGGCCATTCTTTTGTGGGGATTATTGAAAGTCAGATCGCGTTGCGCCAAAAATATTGTGTGTCAGTTTAGTGATGATCAGAATATGTAAAGAGAGAAATGTCTGAGTACGTCCAGTTTTGCTCAGCTGTTTGAAAATCAAATAACGTAAGAGATTTACTAGCACAGTCATTCATAATTTTTCAAAGGGGACGTTTCACCTTTTGGTCATCACCACAACCGTTCTTTAATAATTATAATAATAATAAAGCAAAAACGGTGGAATTGCGCTGGTTTTCAAGCACGACGTTGTAAACTTCCACTTGCCTGTCTGACGACCCAGCTAGAGTGGAGATACTTCCGTAAGTACCCGCAGTGAGTTCCTAAAATGAAATTGCCCATGCGATTTGCAGAAGTAAACTCGCATAAGTTTGTTTTTTTAATGTGAACGCCTCAAGAAATACCTGCAGAAACTGCTTGATAATGGACTCACGCCTCTGTACGTGAAGCGGAACAGATAGATTAGTAAATGTCCCGGTTTACAGTGTGAGGCAAAAGAAATTGAGATAAAAAGTTGTTAGTTGGAAAGGTAATGTTATCTGTTACGCGATGTGATCTTCACAGGTTTTTTTTTCTTTTATTCTTACAACGGAAAAAGCATTAATGTCAGATCGATTAAATGAATGTTTTTTATGGGCCTTTCGCATGCAAACATCCGTCTGTCTATGTCAGTACTTCATAGGCCCAATTAGGATTGCTGCCAAACAAGTCGCTGGCTGCACGACGTGGTCTTCACAAAAAAGCGCTAGAAGCCATCGGATCTGGTTTTGATAATGAAAAAGTATTTTTGCCAACATAATTACTTGGGTACCTGTGTGCATCAAGCGTCACAGTCTGTCTGTCCGACCCTGTCAGTGCTTCAGTCACACATTTGCGGCCAGACAGGTTAGCTGTGCAGTATGACCTTCAGCAAGCAACGCCGTGGACCCTTTTGTTCTTATAAGGAAAAAGTATTACTGCTAAAATAGATGCATGAATGCTTGTGTACGTGTCGCCTGCAACATCCGTTTATCTGACCATATCAGTGCTTCATACGCCCAGTTAGGTTGGTTGCGGCCAGACAAGTTACGTAACGAACGCACACTGACTGTCTGCTTCATCGGCTTCTCAGTTCACGTACACCCGTAACCTACCATCTCATAATCTCAACACAAGGTCTCATATAGTATCCTAACTGTGCTCAAAATGTTCAAATGTGTGTGAATTTCTAAGGGACCAAACTGCTGAGGTCGTCGGTCTCTACTCTTACACACTACTTAAACTAACTTATGCTAAGAACAACACACACACACACTCATGCTCGAGGGAGGATTCGAACCTCCGGCGAGAGGGGTAACTGTGCTCATCCACAAAACGAAACCTTCGCAAGCTCCTTCTCAATTGCTGTTGTTCACATCTAGAACAAGCTACCAAGCACTCCAAACACAAATCAATCTCCTGTTTCACTTAGAAAACGATGAAGCACTTCCTTTACTCAGTCTCATAACTTCTCCGTCGTAAACGAACCTGTATGGCCGTTTCTCTCGGTCGAGCTGTGAAGCAAATTCTACATCTTCGCTCAGTACGCTTCTTTCTCTCTGCTTTTATCAGTCAGTCACGACACTTCTTTCCCCCTCTCTTGATTACTGGTGTTCTGTCTTCTCTCGAGTCACTTCTTTCACTACCGTTTCTGCCACTGCCGACAGTATAAATCTCTACTTACTCGCAGTTTATACTTACCTATTCCGCTGTTCAACTGTGTGTTTCAGTTATAGCTAGTGCTCTTTTCATTATTTATCTGGTATGTAAAGTGTTGAGTTCTGTACTGGATGTAAGAATTCTCATAACATTTGTGTCGTAATGAATCTAACGTAAAATACGAATAATGCATGTTAGATGTAAGAGACGAAGTTATGCCACTGCCCTTGCTAGGATAAATAATTAAATAGGCACATAAAAAACGTTACCATCAGGTGGCCCATGAGCTGAATCGATATGCTGTTTACCCCTAACTGTACGAAACACTTCGCAGTTGGATATATTCATTCACGTTAAGAGAAAAGTACACCTTGCCTGTCCATAATAGAACCTCTAGCAGGCTTAACCCTTCATTACTTTTCATTTGTGCGATTCTGATGGAATAATGGGGGGGGGGGGGGGGAGAGCGATAAATCCTGTCGCCGCCCTCGAATGAAAAATGTCACTTGCAGCAATAACTCAGGCCTCGTTACTACGTATTATACCACCATGTAGTCTGGTCCCTGAAAACGCAAATGCCGG